>NC_092762.1:70820809-71000888 GCF_047496795.1 Chiloscyllium punctatum | reverse complement strand
TCTCTTCCCCCGTCTTCCCCCCCCAACTCTCTTCCCCCGTCTTCCCCCCCAACTCTCTTCCCCCCCAACTCTCTTCCCCCGTCTTCCCCCCCAACTCTCTTCCCCCCCAACTCTCTTCCCCCGTCTTCCCCCCCAACTCTCTTCCCCCCCCAACTCTCTTCCCCCGTCTTCCCCCCCCAACTCTCTTCCCCCCCCAACTCTCTTCCCCCGTCTTCCCCCCCAACTCTCTTCCCCCCCAACTCTCTTCCCCCGTCTTCCCCCCCCAACTCGTCTTCCCCCCCAACTCTCTTCCCCCGTCTTCCCCCCCAACTCTCTTCCCCCCCAACTCTCTTCCCCCGTCTTCCCCCCCAACTCTCTTCCCCCCCCAACTCTCTTCCCCCGTCTTCCCCCCCAACTCTCTTCCCCCCCAACTCTCTTCCCCCGTCTTCCCCCCCAACTCTCTTCCCCCCCAACTCTCTTCCCCGTCTTCCCCCCCCAACTCTCTTCCCCCCCAACTCTCTTCCCCCCGTCTTCCCCCCCAACTCTCTTCCCCCCCAACTCTCTTCCCCCGTCTTCCCCCCAACTCCTCTTCCCCCCCCAACTCTCTTCCCCCGTCTTCCCCCCCAACTCTCTTCCCCCCCAACTCTCTTCCCCCACGTCTCTTCCCCCCCAACTCTCTTCCCCCCCAACTCTCTTCCCCCGTCTTCCCCCCAACTCTCGTCTTCCCCCCCAACTCTCTTCCCCCCGTCTTCCCCCCCAACTCTCTTCCCCCCCAACTCTCTTCCCCCGTCTTCCCCCCCAACTCTCTTCCCCCGTCTTCCCCCCAACTCTCTTCCCCCGTCTTCCCCCCCAACTCTCTTCCCCGTCTTCCCCCCCAACTCTCTTCCCCCCCAACTCTCTTCCCCCGTCTTCCCCCCCAACTCTCTTCCCCCCCAACTCTCTTCCCCCGTCTTCCCTCCCCCAACTCTCTTCCCCCCCAACTCTCTTCCCCGTCTTCCCCCCCAACTCTCTTCCCCCCCAACTCTCTTCCCCCGTCTTCCCCCCCAACTCTCTTCCCCCCCAACTCTCTTCCCCCCGTCTTCCCCCCCAACTCTCTTCCCCCCCAACTCTCTTCCCCCGTCTTCCCCCCCAACTCTCTTCCCCCCCAACTCTCTTCCCCCGTCTTCCCCCCCAACTCTCTTCCCCCCCAACTCTCTTCCCCCGTCTTCCCCCCCCAACTCTCTTCCCCCCCAACTCTCTTCCCCCGTCTTCCCCCCAACTCTCTTCCCCCCCAACTCTCTTCCCCCCGTCTTCCCCCCCAACTCTCTTCCCCCCCCAACTCTCTTCCCCCGTCTTCCCCCCCCAACTCTCTTCCCCCCCAACTCTCTTCCCCCGTCTTCCCCCCCAACTCTCTTCCCCCCCAACTCTCTTCCCCCCGTCTTCCCCCCCCCAACTCTCTTCCCCCCCCAACTCTCTTCCCCCCGTCTTCCCCCCCAACTCTCTTCCCCCCCAACCTCTCTTCCCCCGTCTTCCCCCCCAACTCTCTTCCCCCCCAACTCTCTTCCCCCGTCTTCCCCCCCAACTCTCTTCCCCCCCAACTCTCTTCCCCGTCTTCCCCCCCAACTCTCTTCCCCCCCAACTCTCTCTCCCCCGTCTTCCCCCCCAACTCTCTTCCCCCCAACTCTCTTCCCCGTCTTCCCCCCCAACTCTCTTCCCCCCCCAACTCTCTTCCCCCCGTCTTCCCCCCCAACTCTCTTCCCCCCCAACTCTCTTCCCCCGTCTTCCCCCCCAACTCTCTTCCCCCCAACTCTCTTCCCCCGTCTTCCCCCCCAACTCTCTTCCCCCCCAACTCTCTTCCCCCGTCTTCCCCCCCAACTCTCTTCCCCCCCCAACTCTCTTCCCCCCGTCTTCCCCCCAACTCTCTTCCCCCCCAACTCTCTTCCCCCGTCTTCCCCCCCAACTCTCTCCCCCGTCCTTCCCCCCCAACTCTCTTCCCCCCCAACTCTCTTCCCCCGTCTTCCCCCCCCAACTCTCTTCCCCCCCAACTCTCTTCCCCCCGTCTTCCCCCCCAACTCTCTTCCCCCCGTCTTCCCCCCACTCTCTTCCCCCCCAACTCTCTTCCCCCGTCTTCCCCCCCAACTCTCTTCCCCCCCAACTCTCTTCCCCCGTCTTCCCCCCCAACTCTCTTCCCCCCACTCTCTTCCCCCGTCTTCCCCCCCAACTCTCTTCCCCCCCAACTCTCTTCCCCCGTCTTCCCCCCAACTCTCTTCCCCCCAACTCTCTTCCCCCCTCCTTCCCCCCAACTCTCTTCCCCCCCAACTCTCTTCCCCCGTCTTCCCCCCCAACTCTCTTCCCCCCCAACTCTCTTCCCCCGTCTTCCCCCCCCAACTCTCTTCCCCCTCTTCCCCCCCAACTCTCTTCCCCCCCAACTCTCTTCCCCCGTCTTCCCCCCCAACTCTCTTCCCCCCCAACCTCTCTTCCCCCCAACTCTCTTCCCCCGTCTTCCCCCCCAACTCTCTTCCCCCGTCTTCCCCCCCAACTCTCTTCCCCCCCAACTCTCTTCCCCCCTCTTCCCCCCCAACTCTCTTCCCCCCCAACTCTCTTCCCCCGTCTTCCCCCCAACTCTCTTCCCCCCCAACTCTCTTCCCCCGTCTTCCCCCCCCAACTCTCTTCCCCCCCAACTCTCTTCCCCCGTCTTCCCCCCCAACTCTCTTCCCCCCCAACTCTCTTCCCCCGTCTTCCCCCCCCAACTCTCTTCCCCCCCAACTCTCTTCCCCCGTCTTCCCCCCCAACTCTCTTCCCCCCCCAACTCTCTTCCCCCGTCTTCCCCCCCAACTCTCTTCCCCCCCAACTCTCTTCCCCCCGTCTTCCCCCCCAACTCTCTTCCCCCCAACTCTCTTCCCCCGTCTTCCCCCCCAACTCTCTTCCCCCCCAACTCTCTTCCCCGTCTTCCCCCCAACTCTCTTCCCCCCCAACTCTCTTCCCCCGTCTTCCCCCCCCAACTCTCTTCCCCCCCAACTCTCTTCCCCCGTCTTCCCCCCCAACTCTCTTCCCCCCCCAACTCTCTTCCCCCCGTCTTCCCCCCCAACTCTCTTCCCCCCCAACTCTCCTTCCCCCCCAACTCTCTTCCCCCCCCAACCTCTCTTCCCCCCAACTCTCTTCCCCCGTCTTCCCCCCCAACTCTCTTCCCCCGTCTTCCCCCCCAACTCTCTTCCCCCGTCTTCCCCCCCAACCTCTCTTCCCCCCCAACTCTCTTCCCCCGTCTTCCCCCCCAACTCTCTTCCCCCCGTCTTCCCCCCCAACTCTCTTCCCCCGTCTTCCCCCCCAACTCTCTTCCCCGTCTTCCCCCCCAACTCTCTTCCCCCCCCTTCCCCCCCAACTCTCTTCCCCCCCCAACTCTCTTCCCCCCCCTTCCCCCCCAACTCTCTTCCCCTCCAACTCTCTTCCCCCGTCTTCCCCCCCAACTCTCTTCCCCCGTCTTCCCCCCCCAACTCTCTTCCCCCGTCTTCCCCCCCAACTCTCTTCCCCCGTCTTCCCCCCAACTCTCTTCCCCGTCTTCCCCCCCAACTCTCTTCCCCGTCTTCCCCCCAACTCTCTTCCCCCGTCTTCCCCCCCAACTCTCTTCCCCGTCTTCCCCCCCCAACTCTCTTCCCCCGTCTTCCCCCCAACTCTCTTCCCCCGTCTTCCCCCCCAACTCTCTTCCCCCCCCCAACTCTCTTCCCCCGTCTTCCCCCCAACTCTCTTCCCCCCAACTCTCTTCCCCCCCAACTCTCTTCCCCCGTCTTCCCCCCCAACTCTCTTCCCCCCGTCTTCCCCCCCCAACTCTCTTCCCCCGTCTTCCCCCCCAACTCTCTTCCCCCCCCAACTCTCTTCCCCCCCCCAACTCTCTTCCCCCCCCAACTCTCTTCCCCCCGTCTTCCCCCCCAACTCTCTTCCCCGTCTTCCCCCCCCAACTCTCTTCCCCCCCAACTCTCTTCCCCCGTCTTCCCCCCCAACTCTCTTCCCCCGTCTTCCCCCCCAACTCTCTTCCCCCCAACTCTCTTCCCCCGTCTTCCCCCCCAACTCTCTTCCCCCCGTCTTCCCCCCCAACTCTCTTCCCCCGTCTTCCCCCCCCAACTCTCTTCCCCCCCAACTCTCATCCCCCGTCTTCCCCCCCAACTCTCTTCCCCGTCTTCCCCCCAACTCTCTTCCCCCGTCTTCCCCCCCCAACTCTCTTCCCCCGTCTTCCCCCCCAACTCTCTTCCCCCCAACTCTCTTCCCCCCCAACTCTCTTCCCCCCAACTCTCTTCCCCCCCAACTCTCTTCCCCCCCAACTCTCTTCCCCCCCAACTCTCTTCCCCCGTCTTCCCCCCAACTCTCTTCCCCCGTCTTCCCCCCCCAACTCTCTTCCCCCGACTTCCCCCCCAACTCTCTTCCCCCCAACTCTCTTCCCCCGTCTTCCCCCAACTCTCTTCCCCCCCCAACTCTCTTCCCCGTCTTCCCCCCCAACTCTCTTCCCCCGTCTTCCCCCCCAACTCTCTTCCCCCCCCAACTCTCTTCCCCCGTCTTCCCCCCCAACTCTCTTCCCCCGTCTTCCCCCCCAACTCTCTTCCCCCCAACTCTCTTCCCCCGTCTTCCCCCCCAACTCTCTTCCCCCGTCTTCCCCACCAACTCTCTTCCCCCCAACTCTCTTCCCCGTCTTCCCCCCCAACTCTCTTCCCCCCCAACTCTCTTCCCCGTCTTCCCCCCCAACTCTCTTCCCCCAACTCTCTTCCCCGTCTTCCCCCCCCAACTCTCTTCCCCCCCAACTCTCTTCCCCCGTCTTCCCCCCCAACTCTCTTCCCCCGTCCTCCCCCCAACTCTCTTCCCCCCAACTCTCTTCCCCCGTCTTCCCCCCCAACTCTCTTCCCCCGTCTTCCCCCCCCAACTCTCTTCCCCCCGTCTTCCCCCCCAACTCTCTTCCCCCCAACTCTCTTCCCCCGTCTTCCCCCCCAACTCTCTCCCCCCCCAACTCTCTTCCCCCCGTCTTCCCCCCCCAACTCTCTTCCCCCCAACTCTCTTCCCCCCAACTCTCTTCCCCCCCAACTCTTCCCCCCAACTCTCTTCCCCCGTCTTCCCACCCCAACTCTCTTCCCCCGTCTTCCCACCCAAACTCTCTTCCCCCGTCTTCCCACCCCAACTCTCTTCCCCCGTCTTCCCACCCCAACTCTCTTCCCCCCGTCTTCCCACCCCAACTCTCTTCCCCCCCAACTCTCTTCCCCCGTCTTCCCCCCCAACTCTCTCCCCCCCAACTCTCTTCCCACGTCTTCCCCCCAACTCTCTTCCCCCAACTCTCTTCCCCCCAACTCTCTTCCCCCGTCTTCCCACCCCAACTCTCTTCCCCCGTATTCCCACCCCAACTCTCTTCCCCCCCAACTCTCTTCCCCCGTCTTCCCCCCCACTCGCTTCCCCCCCAACTCTCTTCCCCCCCAACTCTCTTCCCCCGTCTTCCCCCCCAACTCTCTTCCCCCCCAACTCTCTTCCCCCGTCTTCCCCCCCAACTCTCTTCCCCCGTCTTCCCCCCCAACTCTCTTCCCCCGTCTTCCCCCCCAACTCTCTTCCCCCGTCTTCCCCCCCAACTCTCTTCCCCCCCACCCTCTTCCCCCGTCTTCCCCAACTCTTTCCCCCCCACCCTCTTTCCCCGTCTTCCCCCCAACTCTCTTCCCCCCACCCTCTTTCCCCGTCTTCCCCCCCACCCTCTTCCCCCGTCTTCCCCCCCACCCTCTTCCCCGTCTTCCCCCCCAACTCTCTTCCCCCCCACCCTCTTTCCCCGTCTTCCCCCCCACCCTCTTCCCCCGTCTTCCCCCCCACCCTCTTTCCCCCGTCTTCCCCCCCCACCCTCTTCCCCCGTCTTCCCCCCCACCCTCTTCCCCCGTCTTCCCCCCCAACTCTCTTCCCCCGTCTTCCCCCCCAACTCTCTTTCCCCGTCTTCCCCCCCAACTCTCTTCCCCCCCACCCTCTTTCCCCGTCTTCCCCCCACCCTCTTCCCCCGTCTTCCCCCCCCACCCTCTTCCCCCGTCTTCCCCCCCACCCTCTTTCCCCCGTCTTCCCCCCCACCCTCTTCCCCCGTCTTCCCCCCCAACTCTCTTCCCCCGTCTTCCCCCCCAACTCTCTTCCCCCGTCTTCCCCCCAACTCTCTTCCCCCGTCTTCCCCCCCAACTCTCTTCCCCCGTCTTCCCCCCCAACTCTCTTCCCCCGTCTTCCCCCCCAACTCTCTTCCCCCCGTCTTCCCCCCCAACTCTCTTCCCCCGTCTTCCCCCCCCAACTCTCTTTCCCCGTCTTCCCCCCCCAACTCTCTTCCCCCCCCACCCTCTTTCCCCGTCTTCCCCCCCACCCTCTTCCCCCGTCTTCCCCCCCACCTCTCTTCCCCGTCTTCCCCCCCACCCTCTTCCCCGTCTTCCCCCCCACCTCTCTTCCCCCGTCTTCCCCCCCAACTCTCTTCCCCCGTCTTCCCCCCCAACTCTCTTCCCCCGTCTTCCCCCCCCAACTCTCTTCCCCCGTCTTTCCCCCCAACTCTCTTCCCCCGTCTTCCCCCCCAACTCTCTTCCCCACGTCTTCCCCCCCAACTCTCTTCCCCCGTCTTCCCCCCCAACTCTCTTCCCCCGTCTTCCCCCCCAACTCTCTTCCCCCGTCTTCCCCCCCAACTCTCTTCCCCGTCTTCCCCCCCCAACTCTCTTCCCCCGTCTTCCCCCCCAACTCTCTTCCCCCGACTTCCCCCCCAACTCTCTTCCCCCGTCTTCCCCCCCAACTCTCTTCCCCCGTCTTCCCCCCCAACTCTCTTCCCCCGTCTTCCCCCCCAACTCTCTTCCCCCGTCTTCCCCCCCCAACTCTCTTCCCCCGTCTTCCCCCCCAACTCTCTTCCCCCCAACTCTCTCCCCCCGTCGTCCCCCTCCACTCTCTTCCCCCCTACTCTCCTCCCCCCCCACTCTCTTCCCCCGTTTTCCCCCCACTCTCTTCCCCCGTCTTCCCCCCCCACTCTCTTCCCCCCGTCTTCCCCCCCCCCCCCCACTCTCTTCCCCCCCACTCTCTTCCCCCGTCTTCCCCCCCAACTCTCTTCCCCCGTCTTCCCCCCCCAACTCTCTTCCCCCGTCTTCCCCCCCCAACTCTCTTCCCCCGTCTTCCCCCCCCAACTCTCTTCCCCCCGTCTTCCCCCCCCCCCAACTCTCTTCCCCCGTCTTCCCCCCCAACTCTCTTCCCCCGTCTTCCCCCCCCAACTCTCTCTCCCCCCCGTCTTCCCCCCCAACTCTCTTCCCCCGACTTCCCCCCCCAACTCTCTCTCCCCCCGTCTTCCCCCCCCAACTCTCTTCCCCCCGTCCTTCCCCCCCCCCAACTCCTCTTCCCCCCGTCTTCCCCCCCCCCACCTCTCTCCCCCGTCTTCCCCCCCCAACTCTCTTCCCCCCGTCTTCCCCCCCCCACCCCTCTCTTCCCCCCCCACCTCCTCTTCCCCCCGTCGTCCCCCCTCCCCCACCTCCTCTCCCCCCCTCCCTCTCTCCCCCCCCCACTCCCCTCCCCCCCGTCTCCCCCCCCCACTCCTCTCCCCCCGTCCTCCCCCCCCCACTCCTCTCCCCCCCCGTCTTCCCCCCCCCCCCTCTCTCCCCCACTCCTCCCCGTCTTCCCCCCACCCTCCCCCGCTCTCCCCCCCCCCCCCCCTCCCCCTCCTCCCCCCCGTCTCCCCCCCCACTCTCTCCCCCCCGTCTCCCCCCCCCCCCCCCCCACTCTCTTCCCCCGTCTTCCCCCCCACTCTCTTCCCCCGTCTTCCCCCCCCACTCTCTTCCCCAGTCTTCATCCCCTCCCCCCCACTCTCTTCCCCCAGCGTCCCCCCTACTCTCTCTACCCCCCCCACTCTCTTCTGCCGTCTTCCCCCCCACTCTCTTAACCCCACTCTCTTCCCCCGTCTTCCCCCCCCACCCTCTTCCGCCGTCTTCCCCCCTACTCTCTTCCCCCATCTTTCCCCCCCCCACTTTCTTCCCCCCCACTCTCTTCTGACGTCTTCCCCCGTCTTTCTCCCCCCCACTCTCTTCCCCTGTCTTCCCCCCCCACTCTCTCCCCCCCACTCTCTTCCCCTGTCTTCCCCCCCACACTCTCCCCCCCCAATCTCTTCCCCTGTCTTCCCCCCCACTCTCTCCCCCCATCTTCCCCCCCCATTCTCTTCCCCCGTCTTCCCCCCCCCACTCTCTTCTCCCCGTCTTCCCCCCCCCACTCTCTTCCCCCGTCTTCCCCCCCCCACTCTCTTCCCCCGTCTTCCTCCCCTCCCCCCCACTCTCTTCCCCCATCGTCCCCCCAACTCTCTACCCCCGTCTTCCACCCCAATCTCTTCCCCCCCACTCTCTTCTGCCGTCTTTCCCCCCCCACTCTCTTACCCCCACTCTCTTCCCCCGTCTTCCCCCCCCACTCTCTTCCCCCGTCTTCCCCCCCCCACTCTCTTCCCCCCCCCACTCTCTTCCCCCGTCTTTCCCCCCCACTCTCTTCCCCCGTCTTTCTCCCCCCCACTCTCTTCCCCCGTCTTTTCTCCCCCCCACTCTCTTCCCCCGTCTTCCCCCCCACTCTCTCCCCCCCACTCTCTTCCCCCCCCCACTCTCTTCCCCCGTCTTTCCCCCCCACTCTCTTCCCCCGTCTTTCTCCCCCCCACTCTCTTCCCCCGTCTTTTCTCCCCCCCACTCTCTTCCCCCCGTCTTTCTCCCCCCCACTCTCTTCCCCCGTCTTCCCCCCCACTCTCTCCCCCCCACTCTCTTCCCCCCCCCCACTCTCTTCCCCCGTCTTTCCCCCCCACTCTCTTCCCCCGTCTTTCTCCCCCCCCACTCTCTTCCCCCGTCTTTCTCCCCCCCACTCTCTTCCCCCGTCTTCCCCCCCCACTCTCTCCCCCCCCCACTCTCTTCCCCCGTCTTCCCCCCCCACTCTCTTCCCCCGTCTTTCCCCCCCACTCTCTTCCCCCGTCTTTCTCCCCCCCACTCTCTTCCCCCGTCTTCCCCCCCACTCTCTTCCCCTGTCTTCCCCCCGTCTTCCCCCCCACTCTCTCCCCCCCACTCTCTTCCCCTCTGTCTTCCCCCGCACTCTCTCCCCCCACTCTCTTCCCGTCTTCGCCCCCCACTCTCTTCCCCTGTCTTCCCCCCACTCTCTTCCCCTGTCTTCCCCCCCCCACTCTCTTCCCCCCCCACTCTCTTCCCCTGTCTTCCCCCACCACTCTCTCCCCCCCCCACTGTCTTCCCCCTTCACCCCCCACTGTCTTTCCCCGCCACTGTCTTCCCCTTTACCCCCCACTGTCATCCCCCCACTCCCACTGTCTACCCCCCAGTGCCACTGTCTACCCCCTGCCACTCCCAATGTCCCCCTCCACTCCCAATGTCCCCCTCCCCACTCCCACTGTCCCCCTCCACTCCCACTGTCTCCCACTCGTGTCACCTTCCCACTCGTCCCACTGTCTCCCCCCCAACTTCCACTGTCTCCCCCACAACTTCCACTGTCTCCCCCACAACTTCCACTGTCTCCCCCACACCGTCTCCCCCCACCGTCTCCACCCCCCACTCCGCACCGGCTCCCCCCTACCCCCCACTGTCACCCCCACTCCTACTGTCTCCCCCCTGCTCCACCTGTCCCCCCCCACTCCTACCGTCTCCCCCCCGCTCCCACTGTCCCCCCCCCCCCCTGCTCCCACTGTCCCCCCCCACTCCCACTGTCTCCCCCCCGCTCCGCCTCTCCCCCCCCGCTCCGCACCGTCTCTCCCCCCTCCCGCTCCGCACCGTCTCTCCCCCCCCCGCTCCGCACCGTCTCTTCCCCCCCCCCGGCTCCGCACCGTCTCTTCCCCCCCCGCTCCGCACCGTCTCCCCCCCCCCATTCCGCACCGTCTCCCCCCCCCCCATTCCGCATCGTCTCCCCCCCCCCCCATTCCGCATCGTCTCCCCCCCCCATTCCCCATCGTCTCCCCCCCCCATTCCGCATCATCTCCCCCCTGCTCCCCCTGTCACCCCCCCCACTCCCCCTGTCCCCCCCCCCACTCCCCCTGCCCACCCCCCCCACTCCCCCTGCCACCCCCCCCACTCCACTCCCCCTGTCATCCCCCCCACTCCACTCCCCCTGTCACCCTCCCCACTCCACTCCCCCCACCCACTCCACTCCACTCCCCCTGTCACCCCCCCCCCACTCCACTCCCCCTGTCACCCCCCCCACTCCACTCCCCCTGTCACCCCCCCCCCACTCCACTCCCCCTGCCACCCCCCCCACTCCACTCCCCCTGTCACCCCCCCCCACTCCACTCCCCCTGTCACCCCCCCCCCACTCCACTCCCCCTGTCACCCCCCCCACTCCACTCCCCCCACCCACTCCACTGCACTCCACTCCCCCTGTCACCCTCCCCACTCCACTCCTCCCCCACCCCACTCCACTCCCCTCCCCCTGTCACCCCCCCCCCCCCCCCGGGCCTCTCCCCGCCGCCGAGCCTGACGTCACCGACAGGAAGCAGTCTCTCGGGGAGTAATGGCGCTCCAGCAGGAAGTTCCCTGAGCTCGGGGCTGACAGGGAAAGCACAGCCGCCCGATACACACGCACCTGATGGATGTGAACGGCCGGGCCCGCGGCATCACCCGCCCTCTCCTTATCGCATAGGTTTGTGCCTGACACCCCTTTTGTACGTTCGCCGAGCGGAGGGTGGGTTAGCGGCGGAGTGTCCGCCGGACATCGGGGCTAAATCTAGCGGCAGGCTGTGTAGGCCTCTCGCTAATCTCGCCTGTGACTCTCAGTAGCTCCAGCTACAACTTTTCCCAGTTTTCAAACAACAACTTTTATTTTAAAACAAAAACCAAAAGGCTTATGAAGTTAAATCTGTTCGATCGCACTTGAATACGGCTCGTGTTGTTGTGGTGACTTTTGAAACTACGTCCGAGACGTGTTGACGTTTCTTTTGTTAAAGTTTGACCCAGTCTCGCCGAGAAAAAAAGTTCACTTTGTTTTGTCTCTTTTAAAGTTTCTTCAGTCGGCCCTTCCCAGGGAATTGGGGGGGGGGGGGGGGTCCTGGAAGTATCGAATTGACAGTCAACTCAGTAATTTAAATTGAAACAATTTGTTAATAGACAGGGAAGTGATCTCATCGAGATGATCTGACAAGGATTCTATTGTGCAAACATTCAGGATTTTATTGGTACAAACAGTCTGAGAAGACGAGCTCTGGCGTCCAACACTAGGAAATAGTTCAAGCTTTTTCTTTTGCCGTTTTCTGCCTTTTTTCCTTCTTTAAAAAATGGTAATTGTACCTGGATGCAGTTCCACAGAAACAACCCTAGTTTACCTGGTCCCTTTCTCAATCATTTATTTATCAGAAAACGCCTGGTAAGCGTCAAGCGTCGCGAAATTAGAAGATAATTGTCTGATAACGCTAAAAAGCTTTAGTGGGCACTCCTTCCTTGTTAGCTTTAGATTGTCCTTTAATCTTTTTGTAACTTTTATTTCCGCTTTTTCGGCACTGCATCATGTTGGGTGGGATGGATTCTGAGTGAATAGGGGGAAAAAATTCATTTGGCGTCTTGATTCTAAGTTGAAACGAAGCATTGGATTATGTTTTTAGGAACTGATTTGAAATATGTGGGTTGTTAGTCAAACTGTCATTTGCTTCCCTAAACCAATTTAAATTTCCACGAAAAGTAGCCCTATGAAATAATCAATCGATATGTGTTTGACGAGATGAGATCGTATTAGTAGTATTGTTTTAATTTGAGATGTTTTTGTTAGTTGTATTATGCATCGGGGTCCAGTTCTGATGGGTCATACATATAAACGGTAAATTTGAGTCACTTAGTGTTTTTTTTGTCTGTGAAAGATCATCTGGGCTATTTGATGAAAAAGTGACCGGATAATTTTTGATAAGCTTCTTCCGACAAGGACAAATTTGGCACGCCAGTGTCTTGTTTGTATTGGCCGTGCGACATTCTGGAGTGAAGCGGCTTCCGTGTGCCAGCCGACCTTTTGAAACACATGATCTCTTAAGGCACCATCACCGAACAGTAGACTCCAGGGTCTTGTGAAGCTGGGACATTTTGCGAAGTCTCTTAGTTTCACACAATTTGTGCGCTTTCCCGTTGCACGAGTACAAGCTAGGATTGAGTTAGTGCAAAACTCAAAAAAACAGCAGTTGCTCTCACCTTATGTTGACCTGTTTTCCCCAGGGAGAATTCTGACTTTCTTTGTCTGCGTTAGAGTACTCCAAAGCGCACAGCAGTAATATATTCCCATGGCAGCGTTGAATAATTTAATGCAGTTCAATCCTAATACGATTTGTTTAAAAAATTTAATCTGGATATGTAAACTACAGCTTCTCATATGGTGTACTTCTCCTGCTGCATTCGATTTTGGTTGTTTGAAATAGTTTCAGGTTGATATTTGAAAGTAACAAAACACACTCAATTTGGTACAAGATAATGCTAATTTGAAGGGACAGTGGAGTCATGATGGGCCAAATTGCCTCTTCTGTCATAGTATCATTGCCAGCGTATTCTCCTGGCAGAAGGAATAAGCTGAATTTTGTGAAATCCCATTTTTTTTTCTTGGATCTTCTTATAGCAGAATGTGAACTCACTAAATGTCCTACATCAGACTGTTTCTAATGTTTAAAACATTTTTATATGTTTATAACTCTTTATATGTGCTGATCAACATGTATTCAGAAAACAAATGACCACTTTTGCAGTGCATAATTGCAGCTGTTGTTTTTTTTCGTCCAAGCTGATTTTTTAGTGTTGCTTGAAGCACTTCAGGTAAATTTACTTCTTTTCTTATGTGACTTCCTCTGCAAAATTACAAATCAGCACTTGTTGACCTGATTTTAAAATTAAGTTTACTGTACAACCTAGTATTTCATATACCAATGTTTACAGGACTATGGGCAAGCAGCAAGGAGTGGGGCTAATTGAATAGCCATTTCAGATAATTGGTAGAGGCATGAAGGGCAGAATGGCCTTGTCTAATGTATGAGTTTTATGAGCATCTCTTTGTTATTCAATGAAAATGTTAGTGAACTTGATTTAATAATACAGAACAAATGGAAAATATAGCCACTTGCAGTCTCAATTTTTGTGTTCTTCATCTTGATTTTACACTGTCATTTTTATTCTTATTTGAAAGACTCAACAACTACTTTGTTAACAAAATTAGCATTTTCTGTCTCTCTTTACCTGCAATGTTTTCAATTCAACATTAAATTCTAGCTAGGAATTCCTCACCGTTGGCTGCTCCAAACAGACCGTTTAATGTGTTTATTGTAAATAATGTGTGGCTTAAAGGCTCTGTAGAGTCATTCCCACCCTTCCTCTTCAAAGCCACTTTTAGTTTCATAATTCTGCATATGTCTGTCTTTCGCCTTGTTGCCTTTTGTCACAGATGATATGTTTATCTGGGGTTTAAATTTCTTATTGTTTACATGATCACTGACATCTAAATAGCCTGTAGAACATTTAAGACATGATAAGAAAAATCCTACATCCATTCTGCTGCTGCAAATAGCTATTTTAGATTGGTGTTGTTTTATTATTGTGTACCAGGAAAGGTCATAGTTTAAATAAAACTCCTAAATTGTGAACAGAGCCTTCCAAATAACACAAGGGTGGAAAATAGGTTAAAGATGCCTCATCTTAGCATAGTCCCCTACTTTTCTTGCAAGCTGCAGTTAGTTGCACATGAAAACATATTTTCATGCACGTTTGCGATAGGTGTATTAAGCATTGGGTTGCTCTAAGGTGGGTAGCAATATCATTACATACAAAGTATAACTATCATATTGGTGAAATTGAAAATAGCCAAATAAAGTTTCTACTTTTTAGATGATTTGAAACTGATTTGTTCGGCATCAGTTAAATTCTTAGTTGTTTTTTTGGAATATTATAAATCAAACACAGTGACAATAGCTATTAACTTACTGCCTTTAACATAAAACATTCAAAAGCATTATTATAAAACAAAATATGGCATTGAGTCGCATGGGATTTTAGGGCAGGTTTCCAAAAGCTTGCTCAAAAGAGGTAGGTCGAAAAGGTTTTGTTTCCTTTTAGAAAAGAGAAGCAGGTTGCTGTACAGGAGAATTCCAGGGCTTAGGGGCTGAAAACGCAGTCAATGATGGAGGGATTAAAATTGAAAATGGCTAAGATCTGGAATGAAATAAGTGCAGATATCTCGGGCTGTGGCAAGACTGGAGGAGATTAAAGAGATGAAGAGTAACAAGGCCACAAAGGCTTTTTGAAAACCAGATTGAGAATTTTTAAAATCAAAGCATTGCCAGACAAGGAGCCAGTGTCAGTCAGCACAGGATTGGTAATTGAATGAAAGGTGGTGTGAGTTATGACACCCACTGCAGAGATTTGGAAAACTTTAAGTTTACAGAGGGTACAATGGGAATGACAACCAAGGAATGCATATGAATAGACAATTCTGAAGGTATTATAGATATAGATGAAGGTTTCAGCAGTGGCTGAATTAGCCAGTGGTTGCAATAGAGAAATGTTTCTTGAGAAGATTGTTTTAAACGTCTCCTTACTCCTCTCATTTGTTTGTGTCCACCTAAGCTGTGAAACAGGATTATACTTTGTGTCAACTTTCAGTTGAAATTTCTAATAATGGAGCACTCAATTATTGCTCAGTAGTAGATCCCTTTATGCTTCAAAGCCTTGTTCAGGCTTCTTTCTTTGCTGCAAGTTCTACTGCTGAGCTTACATGAAATCATAAAGGGGTCAAATTGGTGCAAAAAAGAGTTACCTTCTGAGGTTTTGCTTGGGATATCTTCATTATTAGTGCAGAGTAGAGGAAGCTTTACTCTGCATCTGGTTGCAGTACACTTATGCTTGAAATCATACTACCTATTATGTTCAGAAATTCTTGCTTAGGTCTGCGTCATGCTTGGTGGACTTGATAATAAATTAGAGCAGAAGTACAGTTACCTTTGCTTTCTGGATATAACACAAAAATCTTAGAAAACTGTCTGCTATAGAAATGACGTTACATCCATCAATGTCCTGCTGAGGTCAGAGTGTCAACTGCATTTTTGTATGACCAACATGCCTACTGGCAATTGGATCATGGCTGATCATTTCTTTTTACGTTATCTCTAGCAGCCTCACAAGCAATAAGTCTTTCACTTAGTCTCTTTTTCATTAAATTTAAATCCAAGCCCCAAAGGTGAAGAGAAGCACTCCTGAGAATATTATTTTTTTTGTTCTGTTTTAAACCTTCCTAATTAAATAAACCAGGAGTTTATGAACTTAACAATCATGATGCAATTTGGGTCGACAATGACATAATTAAATGTTTGTTTAATAAAAGAAATCAGTTTGGAAAGCAGAAAAATTTCCTAACGTAGCTAATATTTTACTGATGAGAACTGATTGTTTTGAGAGATAATGGGAGACTTGCAATGGACTGAAATTGAGATTAATATCAGCAATGTGATTGTAATCTTTACTGATTTAGCTGTATTAATGTGATACCACAACAGCAACCTGATGTTAGTTTTTGTCATTTTTTAACATTTCCACATTATCTAGATGCAGTCATAGTGTCTAAACATTGTTCGTTTTTGCTAACCCTAGATCCATTTAGATCTGAAAGCAAATAATGTCTTGAATCTATTGTCAATGTTTTTAAAGAAATGAGCAAAGACTGGAATCAAACTGAGCATTCCGCAGTTAATTTATATATTCATGTTGGTTTTCTTTGAATTTATGTTGTAAATTAGGGCGTAACACTTTTAGATAAACTATCTTTGAAAATAATGTGAGAGCTGTATTAATATTTACATTTGTAACCAAGATACATTATATATTTAGCATGTGTATGATACATTATACCACATTGTGGTATCCTTCTTAATAATTTCTTGATGTTGATTTTCCTCAGTGGTATAATGTTTGTAGATAGAACCGTTTTCGTGCATTCTAGAATGTTTCTTTTTTCAGTAAAAAGGTATATTTCATCCTGTTTTTAAAGCAATGTGTTCTTTCTTAAGTGAGTGACAAGTATGTTTGCCAATGGCCTGCTGGTGGTTGCTGTCTTCCAGTACCAGGTTCAATTGGCTGTTATTTATCCATGTTAGCCGGTCACTCGACCATGGGAAGCATTTTAGTTTTAATCATGTCCTTATTAGGCAACCACACACATGTCACCAGATGGTTGTCAGAATAAGGAACTATGGCTTTCTTGTTCAAAACTAGAGCATGGAGTTCAGTTGGTAAAATTAGTTCCCACCCAGATTTGGTTGACAAACTAAAAGCAACTTGGAACCACTTTTTGAATTGATGCAGTACTTTTATCCTGTGCATTATCTGGTGAGATGTAGATGAGTTAACTAATTTTTAATTAGTGATATGAAAGGTGCGGCATTGTGATTTTTATTCCCTTCATTTTATTTCCAGCAGAAATAAAATAACTTAAGCAATCAGATTGATGTATTTATGTCTTGGACAGCACATCCCAGTGAAGAATATTAACAGAGTTAACTGTTTGGCTGCCTTGAAAATAATGTTTTAAATTTTGCAAGTTTAATTTTTTCTTTTTTCCTCTTCCTGTACTTCCACCCCACCCCCCCCCCAAAAAAAAACCCACTGGAATTTCGTTACCAGCAAGAGGAATATAAACCTAGTTTAGGAGAAAGTGGGGACTGCAGATGCTGGAGATCAGAGCTGAAAAATGTGTTGCTAGAAAAGCGCACAGGTCAGGCAACATCAAAGGAGAAGGAGAATCAATGTTTTGGGCATAAGCCCTTCTTCAGGAATGAGGAGGGTGTGCCAAGCAGGCTAAGATAAAAGGTAGGGAGGAGGGACTTGGGGGAGGGGCGTTGGGAATGCGATAGGTGGAAGGAGGTTAAGGTGAGGGTGATAGGCCTGAGAGGGGGTGGGGACGGAGAGGTCGGGAAGAAGATTGCAGGTCAAGAAGGCGGTGCTGAGTCTGAGGGCTGGGACTGAGAAAAGGAGGGGGGAGGGGAAATGAGGAAGCTGGAGAAATCCCACAGCTACCTCTTCCCACCCTGCCCCCTGTAAAAACACCATCCCATATTCCCAATTCCTTCGCCTTCGCCGCATCTGCTCCCAGGAGGACCAATTCCAATACCGAACAACCCAGATGGCCTCCTTCTTCAAAGACCGCAATTTCCCCTCAGATGTGCTTGACGATGCTCTCCACCACATCTCCTCCACTTCCCGCTCCTCTGCCCTTGAACCCCACCCCTCTAATCGCCACCAGGACAGAACTCCACTAGTCCTCACCTACCACCCCACCAACCTCCAGATACATCGGATCATCCTTCGTCATTTCCGCCACCTCCAAACAGACCCCACCACCAAGGATATATTTCCCTCCCCACCCCTATCAGCGTTCCGGAAAGACCACTCCCTCCGCGACTCCTTTGTCAGATCCACACGCCCCCCAACCCAAACTCCACTCCCAGCACCTTCTCCTGCAACCACAAAAAATGCAAAACTTGCGCCCACACCTCCCTCCTCACTTCCGTCCAAGACCCCAAGGGATCCTTCAATATCCATCAGAAATTCACCTGCACCTCCACACACATCATTTACTGCATCCGCTGCACCCGATGTGGCCTCCTCTACATTGGGGAGATAGGCCACCTACTTGCAGAACGTTTCAGAGAACACCTCTGGGACACCCGCACCAACCAACCCAACCACCCTGTGGCTGAACACTTTAACTCCCCCTCCCACTCCGCCAAGGACATGCAGGTCCTTGGCCGTCTCAATCGCCAGACCATGGCAACACGACGCCTGGAGGAAGAGCGACTCATCTTCCACCAAGGAACCCTCCAGCCACAAGGGATGAATGCGGATTTCTCCAGCTTCCTCATTTCCCCTCTTTCTCTCCCCCCCTTTCTTCGTCCCAGCCCTCAGGCTCAGCATCGTCTTCCCGACCTCTCCGCCCCCACCCCCTCTCCGGCCCATCACCCTCTCCTTAACCTCCTTCCACCTATCGCATTCCCAACGCCCCTCCTCCAAGTCCCACCTCCCTCCCTTTTATCTTAGCCTGCTTGGCACACCCTCCTCATTCCTGAAGAAGGGCTTATGCCCAAAACCTGATTCTCCTTCACCTTGGATGCTGCCTGACCTGCTGCGCTTTTCCAGCAACACATCTTTAAGCTATAAACATAGTCTGTCAGCTGCTGTTATATGATTTACACCTCTTGTATTAAACAAATACCATTAAGATGCCATTTTATTGGCATAATTTAATATTTTCATGTAAAGAAATGGAGGGTGTCACTTCCTCGATTGTAGAGGTATTGCCTGATGTAGCATTTAGTTAAACAGGTCTTCAGTTTAAGTTGCTTTTTTAAAGTATGCACTTCTTTGGAGCAGCAAGAGACATGCTGAAACTGCTTTCTGTGCTACTGTCCATGAAGATTTGGATGCTCGCTGTATGACTCTGACTTTAAGTTCTGTTATAACCTGTTTCCACGTACACAGTTTGGCTTTAGTATTATTCAGGTGAATGATTGCATATTTACTGGTAAATTTGCAATGGTGCAGCATTGTGAGCCAGTGTCTACGGGGCAAGAGAGAAAACAATTGAGCTAGACTGGCAAGATTAAAAGTAGAAAAGAAGCATCACTGAAATGTTGTTTGTATGATGAAGGTTTATAATATGTTAGTTGGTAGCAGAGAGCTCGGGAAGAAGATTGCTGGTCAAGAAGGCAGTGCTGAGTCCGAGGGTTAGGACTGAGAAAAGGTGGGGGGAGGGGAAATGAGGAAGCTGGAGAAATCATGCATTCATCCCTTGTGGTTGGAGGGTTCCTAGGCGGAAGATAAGGCGCTGTTCCTCCAGGCGTCATGTTGCCATGGCCTGGCGATGGAGGTGGCCAAGGACCTGCATGTCCTTGGCGGAGTGGGAGGGGGGGAGGGGGAGTTAAAGTGTTCAGCCACGGGGCGGTTGGGTTGGTTGGTGCAGGTGTTCTCTGAAGTGTTCCGCAAGTAGGCGGCCTGTGTTGCCACTGTCAAGCAGGCCACATCGGGTGCAGCGGATTGATCTTAGGGGTACAGTACAGTTTGACTTGAGTGATCTCCAGCATCTGCAGTCCTCACTTTCTCCCTGTAAAAATAAAAATTATGGTCCATCAAACCAAGCTTCACTTAGGCCTGCTCTCGGGATTTGTTTCTTTTTAGAGTACCATATTTCATTTAGAGCACAAAATCTTGAGGGAAAAATATATTGATCTTAGGGGTATAGTACCGTTTGACTTGAGGGCTTAGAGCTAGATGTGGCAACTAGTCACACAAATGTGGTCTATATTCCCATAAATTTAGAAGATTGTGGTTTAATTTACTTGAGTCAGAGGTCACACAACACCAGGTTATAGTTCAACAGGTTTATTTGAAATCACAAGCTTCCAGAGCGTGCTCCTTTGACACATCTCTCCACTGCACCTGATGAAGGAGCAGTGCTCTGAAAGCTTGTGATTTCAAATATACCTGTTGGACTATAACCTGGTGTTGTGACTTCTGACTTTGTCCAGCCCAGCCCAACACCAGCATCTCCACATCATAATCTACTTGAAGTATTGAAAATACGGGATTTTATAGTGACGATAGAGAGAAATACTTAGTTCCTGCAGGAAACTACATAACAAGTAAAAAATCAAGTTGGTCATCTATAATTAAATCAGCACTGTGGATAATTGAAATCTGGAGCTTGCTATCCCCAAAAGTCTGTGTATATTAGGTTGATTCAAGCTTTAAAGACTAAAATCAATTGATTTGTGTTGGGTGTGGGTACCAAGAAATATGGAGCAGATGCCGGTGAATGGAGTTGAGGTACCGTACAGATCTGGAATCAGATTGAATGGCAGAATGCCTGAGGGGCTAAATGAGCTCCTCCTGTCCCTTTGTACCTATTATAACCACTGGAGAAACGGATGTGGAATGTCTGGTCCCAATAACTTTCCTGTTGACTCAGTTTAAAAGTGATGTAATATTGACTCTGCAATCAATTATCATATCTTGGTTTCACATTACTGAAGGATCATATAATTTTTAGCACTGCTTGATGCGGTTCATTTTTATTTTTGTCTCCAATTTTAAAATTAATTAAAATTTTTAAATCTGAATGAAAAACTGTAGAGAAATTGATCACTGAAAATAGTCTAAGTAATGCACCAAAATTATTTTTATGGTTCATAGGCCTAGGCCCATCTATAGTACCTTGTAGAAGCTCAACTTTCAGTCTTCCTTTTGAAATAGGACACTCGAAGTCATCAACACAGAGAGATTACATGGCATTGTGGCTGACACCATAGAATTTTGGAATATGTCATAGGATCTGGTGTATAGATTGTCTGCTTCTGCATATTTTTCTTTCTTTAAATATGTTTGAAAAACTTAAATTGCCGAACACTAAATTTTAAATTAAAACAAAATTGTTTCATGAAAACGTTTTATCTCATTAAAAGGTACAATTGATTAAGTGGTTATCCTGAAGTTCAGGCAAAACTAACGAACTGGTCTTTGGCAGAATAAGTGACAAGGATTGCACGATTCATGTTCAGATTAAAAAGTGAAATTGCTGGAAATATAACAGGTGGCATCCATGAGAAAAAAGATGGATGAACACTTGTGTTGAACTCTGTTTGAATTTTTGAGATTACCACCTTAATTATTACATTTTCCATCAATTATATTTTCTGACTGCATTATTTTCTGCTTTTAATCCAGCATCTTAATGTTTCTTGGTACACATACCCAACATAAATCTATTGATCTATATTTCAGCAATTTCACTTTTTAACCACTTAATCAACAGTACTTCTTAAAGCTCGAATCAACTCAGTATACTAAAACTGGTGCCTGGCTTTCCTTTCTACAAGTGAAATTGTGACACCCGCATTTTTGTGGATTTTGTTATTCTTTCGTGGGACGCTGATATCGTTGGCTCGCCAGCATTTATTGTCCATCCCAAGTTGCTGTGAGAAGGTAATGGTGAGCTTCCTACAGTTGCTTCAGTCCATGTGCTGTAGGTTGGCCCACAATGCCATTAGGGAGCAAACTCTGGGATTTTGACCCAGTGACAATGAAGGAACGTTGATATATTTCCAAGACAGGATAATGAGTGGCTTGGAAAGGGACATGTAGTGTTGGTGATGGTGTTCCTATGTAACTGCTCCCCTTGTCTCCTTCTAGGTAGATGTCGTCATGGGTTTGGAAGTTGCTGTCAAGGATCTTCAGTGAATTTTTGTCGCGCATCTTGTAACTAGTACACGCTGCTGCTATTGAGCTTCGGTGGTGGCGAGAGTGGATATTTGTGAATATAGTGCCAGTCAAGGGGGCTACCTCCTTTTGGATGGTGTCAAGCTCCTTCAGTATTGTTGGAGCTGCACCCATCCAGGCAAGTGGAGAGTGTTTCACCACACTTCTGACTTGTGCCTTGTAAATGGTGGACAGGGTTTAGTATGTATGCTTGATAGCCTAAGAAGTCTTTCGAACAATTTGAGCAGTGTCGCTGTCCCAAAAAGATGCCATAATTTAAACCATTGTAATTAAATGGATGAATAACTTCATGTTGACTCCAAGTAGTGGAGAAGCAGCACAAGTATCAAACTAATATATGTTATACTTCGATTGCTGAAAGAGAGAAAGCATTAGTTAGTTGAATTCACATCACTGGTTCTGAAATATGCTTGTGTGAAGTCCAGATATCATAGGTTTGTGGAGTATATGAAATGGCTATCTATGTCATTTAAACTTAGTCATATAGGATACAACACACTTAAAAACACATCTGAAAAGCTGCAAATTTCATGCAATTTGTACTAAGAGTTGAGTATGATCTGCAGTGTTTGTTTAGGACATGAGGCATTAAATGTTTTGACTATTTGTTCTGAGCAGCTGTCAGTGATCTCTAAGAATCCTTGCTTAACTCAGAGTGCCAGGTCTGTGACTGCCCATTTATACCTGACCATTGCATACCACTGGCCTCATATCTTTACAGTATTTGCATATCTAAGTAGTTCCATGCTAGAAGTAGGCAAGTATATAGATTGTTTGTATAAACATCATGTCAGGGAAGCTTAGGGCATTGATTTCCTCCTTCTAATGACAAAAGTTTAACTGCTTGTCTCTAGTTTTTCAACTGAGAAATAAAGAATTGGTAATTAAAATTTGCTACACTAATTTTTTTTCCTTTTGCTTTATTTTGTCTCAGTACGTGGACAGTTTTTGCCTTTTTAGTCTTTCCAGTCCCCTATAATCTTCAGGAAGTTTAATCTTAAGCCTAATATTACTTAATCACTTGTTTATTGTTGCTCCTCTCATTCTTCTTCAATCATCTTGGCCTTTGAACTGCAAACTTTTGCTTTTCACCTTGTGTGAAAATTTTTAAAAAGTACATCTGCAGGCAGTTTTCGCTTGATGTGAACTTCACTATCATTGGCTGATCAGTATAGCAGGCATTGCAATATCTGATGTAATGTGATCTACTTGGCGTCATTTTTATTGGACATGTCTAATGTTTTCTCAATGGCTTATGCACAGTTGGTGATATTGTGACCTTGTTGATAGGACTGGTAGTGTGACATGGTCACTTTACTAGGATACTGTTTCTTATACGTGTGTAGTACTTTTTCTGATGTAACTGTGTTTAAGAAACAAAATCCTTAGAATCTTCTCTTAAAATGTCATTTAACTGACTTTACCTTAGGTGTTTTAAATATCGGATATAGCAAACTCTTAAGTCCTGTGCTAACAATTATTGCTTAATATACAATTTTCTGGTTTAAAAAAAATCCACATCTCTTTAAACTTGTGCACAGATGCTCTTTAGTCACCTTATACAGAGATGCTATCATGTATCTCTGGAACAGGTCGGATTTGAACCTGGGTCTCTTGGCTCAGAGGCAGAGATACTTCCATTGTGCCACAAGAGGCCCTGAAAACGTGGGCATATTTTAACTTTCTTTCATTCACTAATGAGATATAATTGTCACTGACTGGGCCAGCATCTCCAGCTCATCCCTTGTTGCTCATGAGCAGGTGGTGGTGAGCTTGAACCATTACAGTCCATTTGGTGTCAATAGACCCACAGTGCTGATACGGAGAGTGTGCCAAGTTTTAGATCAAGCAATACTGAAGCAATGGCAATATACTGTATCTCCAAATCAAGATGGTTTGTGGCATGGAGGAGTGCTTACAGATTCTCATGTTTCTCATGTATCTGCTGTCCTTGTGTTTCTCGATGGTAGTGGTCATGGATACAGAAGATATTGTTTAAGGAGCCTTGTTGAATTTCTGCAGCGCATTTTGTAGATGGTAATTCTGTTATTGAACATTGATGTTGGAGGGAGTGAATGTTGCGGATGTGATACAAGTTGAGCTGGCTGTTTTATCCTGGATGATGTCAAACTTTGAGTATTATTGGAGTTGCATTTATTAAGGCAAGTGGAGAATGTTCCACGGTGGATAAGCTTTAGTGAGTCAGGAGGTGAATTGCTCACTGCAGGATTCCTAGTCACTGATGTGTTCTTTAGCACCAGTGTTTGTATAACTGGTTTTTGAAATTTAAAAGTATTGATCCTATATTAAATTTCATGATTTAAGTGTAAGCACTAAAGAATAATGGGATGAATTCTGCCACATGCATCCCACATTCCTAATACAGGAATTGCTGATCACTAACTTGGGAATTACCACACAATAAAAGAACATCTAAACTGGGATTGCCAAGTACTAAGCTTTTGTGATGCACGAGCTTCATGTCTTTTATTACTTGGAAATAGTGAACAAGATAGCAGGATGCCATTACATGCAGCTTATGGAGGGACAGTGCACCTTGAACAAGAATTTCTGGATTCGTGTTTAACTGCATGTATGCATTCACTGCAAGTTGCTGTTGGGTTTGAGCATAAATAATACTGAACAGTACAAGCCTCATGTAACTTTCTCCCCAGCAAGATCAGCCTCTGGTTCAAATAGATTGAAGCCAGAAAATGATTATAATAGTGTTTCCAAATGCAGGAAGCTTTATAAGTGACATTTAACAAATATTTGTTTGTGAGTTCTTGAAATAGTTTTCTGTTTATTATGCTTGGTGGATTCATGCTTGCATTAAATTTTAAGGGGCTTTTTATATACTGTCTGGTAGTTCTGGTGCCTAAACTTTAGAGTCAGTGCACTTCTGAGTATTCTCATTTCTGCAAGTACTGGGTTACAAACTTATTTCTTTTTGCTGGTGTTTATTTCTCAAGTTAGAAATATCATGCAAACTGAAAGAGCCAGCTAAGAACCCTGAGGAAGTCTACAAAGCCATAAAATGCCTGCCTGCTTGAGACTCCCATGTAACTCTCTCCATGAGCAATGTTTTGAGAATTCTGAACATCACATCCAGTTGCATAGAATGTACTTCAGAGAAATGGGTCATTCAGATTTTGCTTTCTATTTATGCCTCATATAGGCATCTCTCAACCTGCTTTGGTGAACTATATAAGCAAAATCTTTTTATTCCTTTCATCCCCCATGTATTTGTCTAGCTTCCCTTAACTACATCCTGTGTGAATTGCCTTAACTGCTGCATGTAATTGAGAGTTCTGTACTCTTAACAAGTCTCTTGGTATAGCAGTATCTCCCAAATTTGTTACTGAACTTATTTATATTTATTTATGGCCCCTAGATTTGATCTCACCTCACCTCTGATAAATGAATGCATCTTCTCTAAGCTTAACTTTGCATACCCTCTCAAAATCTTAAACACCCACTTCAGTTCTGTATTTCTAAAGAAAAGGTCAAGGCCTTTTAAATGATTGATTTAAGTATAACTTCTCAGTTATAGATTCGTATAGCACGGAAACAGACCCTTCAGTCCAACTCATCTGTGCCAAACAAGTTTCCCAAAACAAACTAGTCCCACTTGCCTGCATTTGGTCCATATCCATCTAAACCTTTCCTATTCATGTACCTATCCAAATGTCTCTTAAATGGTGTAACTATACCTGCATCTATCACTTCCTCTGGTAGTTCATTTCACATACGAACCACTCTGTGGAAGAAGCTGCCCCTCAGGTCCCTTTCTGAATCTTTCTCCTCTCCCCTTAAAAATATGCCTCCAAGCTTTAACTTCCCCCACCTTTTGCTTTTCACCTGCCACTGCCTCTCATTAAACCTCTATAAGGTCATCCCTCAATCTCCTATGCTTCAGTGAAAAAATCCCACCTATCCAGCTTCTCCTTATAGCTCAAACTCTCCATTTCTGGCAACATCTTGGCAATTCCTTTCTGCTCCCATTCCGATTTAACAATATCTTTCCTATAGCAGGGTGACCAGAATTGTACACAATACTCCAAAAGTGGCCTCACCAACATCTTGTACAACCTGAACATAAAATCCCAGCTCCTTTATTCAGTTAGAGCAATGAAGGCAAGTATGCTAAATGCCGCCTTAACTATCCTGTCTACCTGTGATGCCAATTTCAAAGAATTGTGTAGCCTACGTGTATCTGACACCACTAACCAGGGCCATCCCATGAAGTCTTGCCCTTGTTTGATTTACCAAAATGCAACACCTTGTATGTCTCTGCATTAAAACTCCATCTGCCATTCTTCAGCCCACTAGTCTATTTATAACATAGAGCAGCGATACACCACTGGTCACCGATCTCCAAGCAGAATACTTTCCATCTGCTACCACTCACTGTCGTCTTTCGGCCAGCCAATTCTGTATCCAGACAGCCAAATTTCCCTTTATCCCATACCTCCTAACTTTCTGAATGAGCCTACTGTGGGGAACCTTATCAAATACCTTACTGAAATCCATACAGAATCACATCCACTGCTCGACTTTTGTACTTGTCTCGTCATGTCCTCAAAGAACTCATTAAGCCTTCTGAGGTAAGACTTGCCCCACACAAAGCCATGCTCTCTCTTTTTTTCAAATAGTCATAAATCTTATCTCTCAGAATCCTTTCCAGTACCTTGCTTACCACAGATGCAAGACTGACTGGTCTGTAATTCCTAGGGATTTCCACTTCTTGAACAAAGGCACAACATTCACCTCCCTCCAATCAGACGGTACTGCTCCCATGGAGAGTGAGAATGCAACATTCATCTCCAGAGGCACAGCAATCTCACTCCTCACTTCCCGTAGTCCAGCCTGGACACTTATCTATCTTGGTGCTTTCCAGAATTTCCAGCAAGTCCATTTTCTTAACACCAATCTGTCCAAGCCTATTAACCTGGTCCACGGTGTTCTCATGATCAACAAGGTATCTCTCTCTCTAGTGAATACTGAAGCAAAAAATGAATGTAGGGCCTCCCTTACCTCAGACTCAGACACAAGTTCCCTCTATTATCCCTAATAGGCCTTACCCTCTCTCTGACCATTCTCTTATTCCTCATGAAAATGTAGAACGGTTTTGGGTTTTCCCTAATTCTTCCCGCCAAGGCTTCTTCCTGCCCCCTCCTAGTTCCTCAGTCCATTTTTGAGTTCTTTCCTAGCTACTCTGTAATCCTCTAAATCTGCGCCAGATCCTTGCTTCCTCAGCCTTAAGTAAGCTCCTTTTCTCTTGTCATCCAAGGCTTCTTCACCTCACCATTCCTTGCTTGTCTCCGTGGGACAAAGTTATCCAACACTTGCAACAAGTGCTCCTTAAACAATCTCCGCATTTGTGTTGTGCATTTCCAGTAGAACAATTGTTCCAATTTATACTCCACAGCTCATGTCTAATAGCAGCATAATTTCCCCATCCCAATTAAATAACTTCCCATACAATCTGTTCCTATCCATCTCGATGACTGGGAAAGGTGAGGCAGTTGTAGTCACTCTCTGAAATGCTGTCCCCTGAGAGATCTGACATTTGGCCTGGCTTGTTGCCTAGCACCAAAACCAATATGACCTCCTCCTGAGTCGGCCTATCAACGTATTGAGTCAGGAATCCTTCCTGGACACACCTGACAAAATTGGCTCCATTCAGACAATCTGAACTGAGGATGTTCCAATCAATATTGGGGAAGTTGAAGTCACTCATAACAATAACTCTGTTACATCTGCACACTTCCAAGATCTGTCCATTTGTTCTTCCATCTCTCCACTGCTATTGGGGGGGTCTATAGAAAACACCCAAGAAAGTGACTTCTTGACTTCCACCCATACTGACTCAGTAGACAAAACCTCCTCAACAACCTCCTTTTCTGCAGCTGTGATGCACTCTCCCTACTCCCCCACCCCTGTTGTTTTTAAAAATCAAACCCTGGAACATCTAGCAACCATTCCTGCCCCTGTGAAATCCATGTCTTCATTATGGCCACAACATCGTAGTTCCAAATGCTGATCCATGCTCTAAGTTCATCACTCTTATTCCTGACACTCCTTGCATTGAAACAGACACACTTTAACCCATCCCTTTGCCCGATCAACTGTGTATCCTTCCTGACAGACACTCTGCATTTTATTTCTGATAGATCAAGATCCTATTATATTCTTAGATAACCTTCTTTACCTGTCCACTATACCAATTTTGATGTCATCTTCAACCTTACTAACGATGCTTCCTAAATTCTCATCCAAAAGTTCTGAAAATTCACCAAATGTCGAAAATAGAAAATTTCCTGAAGTGAGTTCAAATTGATTTTTTTTTTCCTGTTTTCCTGTTTAGAAGCCTAAAGTGTGGTTTCCAGGTATAATGGTAGTCTCCATTAGACTGTAAGATGTGGAACAGAAGTAGGCTATTTGGCCCATTAAATCCACTCTGCTGTTCAGTGCGATTGTGGCTGATCTGATAATCCTCAAGGAGAAAGTGAAGACTGCAGATGCTGGAGATCAGAGCTGAAAATGTGTTGCTGGAAAGCTTTCCTACATTTTCCTCCATGATTCTTGATTCTCTTATTGGTTAGAAATCTGTCTACCTCAACCTTTTAATATAGTTATTGACCCAGCCTTGCAGCCCTTAATTGTACATTTTTGCGCAGATCACCACTGTGAGGGAGGAGAAAAAAACCTCCTCTGTCTGCCTGTATATGGCAGTATTTCTACCCTTAGATAAGGATAGCAGAACTCTTTCAGATCATTTTGCTGTGCTTTGATCAGGGTCTTGCACGTTTTTATCAAAACCTTGTGTCCTCTCCCAACAGCAGTACATTCATACTATCTCAGAGCTGAGTAGTGACATGGATGTTGGGAATCCTAGTTGGATTTTCTTTTTTACAGCTTCCAGCGCAAGTTGTTGTAGTACCATTCCTGCCTATCTAGCTGAGATTGTCTGTTATTCCAAAGATGCTTTTTGGGACTGTTATGAGAGACCTGGTCCATTAATGCATTACAGCGCTCTTATCATTGTGGGAACCTCAAGATATGTATAACTAAAATGTCATTTGTCTGAAATCTTTCAAACCAGCAAAGGATTTGATTGTGTAAGAACTTGGATGTTTCAGTAACATTATAGAGTGTAATGTAAATGCAAGCTATGGATGTATACGGATTAAACTCAATAGCTTCATTTTAAAGACCTTATGTGGATAACTCTCACTCCGTTTTATCCATAGGCAATGAAGAGGTCAACATTAGCTGAATTTTAATGTGGAGAAAAATAATTACCGATGAAAGTAATTGTAAAATTGTCTTTGACAATTGTTTGGAATATTTTAGTTAATTTCTTTCTAATGTTTGATAAATTTAGCAAATAAATTGTGGAGTTTCAGGATAGTACAACCTAGTGAACATGAATTAATGGTTTTCTAGGTTGAATGATAAAGCAAGGGGAATGCAGAACCAATTCTTCTTAAACACAAAATGTTGGGGAAGCTGAGCACTTCTTCAGAACGAGGAATCATTGTATTTTACAGTACAGGAGGAGGCCATTTGACACATTGTCTACTGGCTCCCAAAAGATCTACACTGCTAGTCCCATTCTCCAGTCCTATCTCTGTAGCCCTTAAATTCATCACTTTCAAATAAATAATCATCTCTCTTTTGAAACCTCGTATGGAATCTACCTCCACCACTTTCAGAAGCAGCGCATTCCAAATCCTGACAACAGAGTAAAAACAGTTTCTCGTCGTCGTGGTCCTAGTTGTCTGGCTGACATTCTTGAAATTGTAATTCATAGTTTCTGAAATGTGAGCTGAAGGAAACAGAATATCCTTTACTCAGTCAAAATTGTTCATAATTTTAAACAGCTCAGTGAGGTCGCCTCTGAATCTTTTCTGCTTCAAGGAGAATAAGCCCAATTTCTCTAATCTTTTCCACTATCTAAAACCCCTCATTCTTGGTATCATTCCAATAAATCTCCTTTGCACTTTCTCCAGGGTTTTAACATCCCTGTATTCCATTTGACCTAACCTTACTAACCAGTCTGTCATGAAGAACCTTGTCAAACACTTTTCTGAATTCCATATAGATCATATCCACTACTCTGCCCTCATCAATCCTTTTTTTTTACTTGGAAAAAAAAATGAAGTTAGTGAGACAGTATTTCCCTCGCACAAAGCCATGTTGACTATCCTTGATTAGTCCTTGCCTTTCCAAATACATGTAAATCCTGTTCCTCAAGAGTCCCTCCAATAGCTTGCCCAACACTGATTTCAGGCTCACCGATCTATAGTTCTCTGGCTTTTCCTTACCACCTTTTTTTAAATGGTGGCACAACATTAGCCAATCTCCAGTCTTCTGGCACTACACTTGTGGCTATCAATGATACAAATATCTCAGCAAGGGGCTGAGCAATCACTTCCCTGGATTCACGCAAGAGTTCTAGGGTACAGTTGATCAAGTTCCAGGGGCTTATCAACCTTTATGCTTTTTAAGACTCCCTGTCTGTATGTGAACATTTTTCAACATGTCGCTATTTACTTCCCACATTCTCTATCTTCCATATCCTTCTCCACAGTAAACATTGATGAAAAATACTTATTTCAAATCCCCCCCATCTCCTGTGGTTCCACACAGAGGCAGTCTTGCTGATCTTTAAAGGGGCCCTATTCTCTCCCTTGTTACCTTTGTTCTTAATATGCCTCCTTTTTCTTCCTTGTTTCTTAACAAAATCCTTAAAGTAACATATCTTAGGATTAAATAAGCACACAAACAAAGATGGGCAAGTGCTTAAATTTCTTAAAATAGCATGCTCTCCCTCTGCTACTCAGTCAATATATTTTATTTCTGATATTGTATATTTGGGGGAAAATGGATCATCATGTTTTTATTTCATTTTTAAATTTGAATTTTGCAGTCTTGTTAGTTTCCCCCTGTTTTTCTCTCCTAAACTCTACATAGAACTGTCTGTTTATTTTCAAATTACTTCAAAAGTCACACCACTTTAAGTTTTAAGTTTGTCAAATGGTCTTGCCAGACTTATCAGTATTGTTACAGCTCTGGAGAGGAAACTCAAGGTCTGAAAGCACTGAAATGGATTCTCAAAAATAGAGCAAAACTATGTTCTGTGAAAGTGGTCCTGTGGTGTCAAGAAAAACATGATTTTAGGGATTGCATCCTTCTTTCAGTAAGGCAGGGTTCTGTGGTTTGCATGGGCATTGGGAAGGAGTTTAATGATAAAATATCAAGAGTATGAAGTGGTTCTGAACTTAGAGTGAATGAATGAAGTCTAGAGGTTTGTGAATTGTTCGGCTGAAAGAATCTGGGATGAAAGTGTGATTTTTTTTTTTCTTTTTTGTGAGGACATGATAAGATTTTAGAATGCTGAAAAGACCCAAATCTAGCACCATTGTGATTGCCAAAATCTGGAAATATTAAGGAAATAGGCAAAACAGTCTTGGGGAAGAATATAACCCAAACCATTGAAGTGCTTTTACGCAAAAGCCCTGCACATTCACCTTATATTGGCACAGATTTCTCTACCTCTTTTGTGCCCTTGCATCATTAGTTAGTTCCTTACATTCCAAAGCATTTTTTTGCTTGTCATGAATAGATGGAAAATTGGTAGTTTTCTGATGTGTGCCGCTGTTGGAAATTTCTCTGCACTTTTCATTAGACAGCTTATTTAGTTTTAATTAGTTGTTGCATTTTATTTAACAATGAACTTTAAACGTTTTTATCTCTGCAGTTGCCAAATTAATGAATTAAGCCTCAAAAGTGATTCAAAAGGAAAATATTTTAGTTGAAGTGATTTTAAAAACATAGTTCCTTTATGGATGATAAAGACATAAATCATAGCTCTGACCATTCACTCTATTGCTGCTCACGATGCTATTTATGCTTTTTAGTAATAAGCTATGCACAATAATTGATGTTGTACATTTAAATAAGTCACTTGTTTGAAATAAAATTTTTAAGATTTCAACACCCAATTTGTTTGAAATCCCTAACAGAATAAATAGTCATATCCTTCTGTTTCATAATTACCTGTTTCATAAATTGCACACTGGGAAATTGAGACTCCTTGCTCAAAAACAGCACCTGCTTTAAAAGTTCCAATTGTTACAAGACATTGGAGAAAGAAGTGATTACACCTATTGTTTCTGCGCTGACTGTTTCAAAATAACTGTATGATTCGTGTGACAACAGTCTATAACATATTATTGTTGTTTGGGAATTTGGATTCTAAAGTAGATGAAATGTTTATTTTGGTTTTGGTTTTTTTTAATTTAAAATGAAATAGTTCAGAAAGCTATTTTGAACAGAGGTCGAGGCAACCTTTCTAAGAAAGCATGTGAAAAGCTAAATGACTCGATGAACTGCCAAGGTAGTTAATAGTTAAAACCAAGTTGAGTTTTGTGATCTGCACAGAAATATCATGGGCAATGAAAAGAATTATAAAGAAAAGATTCATAGTAACACAAGAAGAGTTTATGTTTTGAATAAGTTTTCAGGCTGTCAGAATGGAATGAAGTCTCCAAAGCCATCAGAGCTGGAGAGAATTGGGGGTCTGGTCTGATTTTTATGTCTCTGGAGAAATGGAATGAATGCTCTCTATATATAGAAAGTAGCCAAAATAAATGGTTGCAAGCTCATCCTAAGAAATTAAAGAGCTAAAATAAGTGTAATATTGAGAAGAAAAGGTTTAAACTCTTGTTTTTATTGTTTAAAATATGAAGAATTGCCTTGTATAGCTGTGTTTCTCTTCTGTGTAACAAATATGTGATCTTTATTAAAAGTACATGGGTCACCTTGTGTGAAGATGTTCAATGACTGACCACAGTAACCAAACTTCAAAAATAAAACTTGTGATCTATCAAATCAAGTTTCACTCTGGAATCTGAATTATCCGGCTTTGACATCAATTGGGATCATGGCTTCAGTTTGAATTTAATTCTTTCCTCAACCATGTTGGTTTTCTCTTCCAGTTTCAGTCCAATACCTACTCAAATTTCTGTTTTTTGAAATGGCTGAGGCCTTTAGGTGTAGACTATAATGTGTATATCATGGGACAAATTCAGTGGATAATTGTACGTTTGTGAAATATTTCATTTTTATTGTTTGGATCTTCATTTGTAGGCCAGGGATGGCAAAAAAAACACCAGTATGCCTTGGCCGTTAGGCAGAGCTGTCTACAGCAGTTCTACAGAATAACCGCCATCTTACCGAGTCCCTGAATCTTCTTTTGTAAATTGTGCATTTCAGTTGCTAAAAGAAAAGAGCAAATTTGTTTTGACTAATTATAACACCTCTTTATCCACCAGGTCACTGACCTAACGCAAGTCGACAAGGAAAATCTAAATAAGAAACCATTATTACAAAACTAAGAAGAAAGGTTACGATGATTTTTTAAAAAGTATTGAAGTTGAGGCACAAAAAGAATTCTCCTGTCTTCATTCTAAGAACTATTATGGTGATTGCAAAATAAAGAAAATCATATTCAGTTGATAATTTTTGAGATGCTAGATTTTAATAATTGTGTAAAAAAGAAAGTATTTTCAAGAGGAATGAAAATTAAATCGATTTGTGACAAATTGTAACTCACTTGGCATTATTTGTAGAAATTTTTCTTTAATAAGCATTTAAGATAATGAATAGGCTTATTATTTTTTCAGCATTAGCATTATTCTCTAAACTAATTCTGTCAATGAATTGGATTTGCAGAAGTAATAGAAAAGCTTCATTAATACCAGTGCACAGTTACAGGAATAACACAATGTCAGTTTTTTCTAATGCATAGTGATGACAAAGTATTCCAAAGCAATTGCAAATTCAGTTGTGAAATAAGAACGTCCTTTGCAAGCATAAGTTAAATTATGTTAACAATATTGATCTTCTCAAGTTTGAATTTCAGTCATTGTCATTCCTTATGTCTCCCTCTCTTTTAGGTCATGGTGTGCCAAGACTCTGGCAGATAAGATCGATTGTACCCTTTATTCTTTGTCTTTGGTACGATGCACACTTTGATCTTGTGCAGAATGCAGCTGGACAGTGCCTAATGCTTAAAGTACATTGTGTCATGGACGGACAGAATTACCAGCACATCCATCAAACTGATACTGCAATGTATGCTCTGCCAAATATCCAAACCACATTCTGCTCTCAAGCAACAGAGGTAAGTGTCCTTGGGGGTAGGTGTAGCAGGGGTGGCAGACGTGGATATGGCTAAAGATTGGGCAGACTCTCTCAATCTCATTTCTAGCTAGCGCAGGTTTTTCTGCATTTTTTTAATGGATTTGATTGTCACTGATGAGACTGGCATTTGTTGACCATTGAGTTGCACTTGACTGAGTGACTTGCTGAACAATTTCAGAGGGTCCTTAAGTATTAGTCACATTGGTGAGAGTCTGGAGTCATGTTAGGCCAGACCAGGTAATACCTCCCACAAAAGACCGAAGTAAACTAGACGGGTTTTTGTTTTACAATAAGCAATGACTGTTCTCGTGGTCACCATTACTGGGATACTTTTATATTGCATTTGAATTCCATTAACTGACTTAGTGGAATTTGATCCCATTGCCACCACAGCCTTAGCATGAGCCTCTGAATTACTAGTCCAATAACATTACAACTAAGACACCATCTCCCCATTCAACATGCAAACTCCCTATTCTTTTGCAATTTCAAATATTAGAATGGTAAATAAAAGAACCCTAATTACCATGCTGCCATTTATTCTGGAAGAAACGTTTCAGAAGTTTAAGATAAAACACTTTATTAGGGCAGGTAGAATGAAACATATGGAGTGTTCTGCATTGCTGCTGGGTGTACAGAAGTGACAGAATAACAGAAGAGATTGGTTCTTATCATTGCCATCCTTCACTATTGGTAGACTCCTTTATCTTGTATTCATTCATGTGACTTGGGTGCTACTACATTGCTCATCCTAATTACTCTTGAGATACTGGTGGTGAGCTACCTTTTTGAAGTGTTGCACTCTATATGGATTGTAGTTCCTTTGAGATTTGATGTAGTTAAATTTCTTGTTTGGAAATTCCAGAGAGCTGTCAACTGCATCACTTGGCCTGAAGGCACATACTTAGGTCAGGTTGGGTGTGGACAGTAGGTTTACTTCCCTAATGTGAGTCAACTGGGTATGTATTAACAACAACCTAGAAGCTAAGCCATCTGAATCAAGGATTTAAAGGTGCTTAATTCCTGTGAATAGACTGAGATAGGATTGGAACACCCAGTGTTGATTTATAGTCCTGGAATCTGGGTTATTAGATGGGTAGCATAATCATTACGCACCCATGACTACACTGTCTGATAACATACTGTCATGTAAAATGAGCTGTGTGTGGTCAGTATTGTGCTGAGCACTAGTGCATAAGAAGGGAATTGAAGCAAACTTTGAATATGAATGCAGGAATGAACTTAATGGAATTGTACGAACAATCTAATTTCCAAGCTTGTAACTGCTTTTAAATTCCTTGGAAATCTCATTGTTTCAAAGGATGCAAAATAATATGTAATAGTTGAGATTGGAATTTTCTACTGATTTACCAGCTTTAGAATTGCCTGAGTTCTTTGCTGTAAAATGTTGTTTAAATGATATCAGTTTACAGTCGATGTGTTCGTTCCATGTGGTATTAAAAATGATTGAAGTTACTGGATATGAATGAAGTCTTTGACAATATTCCAGCAATGTTACTGATGACTTGTGTTTCAGAACTGTTGAGTACGAGAGGTAACACTGGCACCTTTTCAGCAATGTTGAAAATTTCCCAGCTATATCCTGTCCACAAAAATTAGGACAAGTCCACCTGAAAATACTATCTCATCAGCAAAACGTTAGAAGGTATCATTGACAGTGCTGTTGGGTGTCTCTTACATAGCAGTAACTTGGGCACTGATGCACAGTTTGAGTTCTACCAAAGCCCCAGGTAAAGCCTTTATTAGAGCCTTGATCCAATCAAAAAGAACAAAACAACTGGACTCAGAAGATGAAAGAGATGAGTGGTTGCCCTTGATATCAAGGTAACATTTGAGTGAATGTGACGTCAAGGTATACAACAATTAAATTAAGAGCCCTCAGGAGTAAACCATTCACCATCTCGCATCTTCTCTGCCATTTAGTAGCTAACCTTATTGTGGACACAACTTGACTTTGCTATCCGACCCCCCCCATAACCCTCAACTGCCCGTCTAACAGAAATCTATCGAATTTGGTTTTGAATATTCAGTTGCACACCCTCCATTCTCTTGGGTGCCCAACCTGCTCAATCTTTCTCCATAAAATAATCCTTTCATTGCAGGAATCTGTCTGTGAACTGTTTCTGATGCATTTATTGTAAGGAAACCAAAATCAAACCCTGTACTTCAGATGCAATCTAATTAAGGTGCTGTACAACTGCAGCAATATTTCCCTTTTTGTTAACTCGATTCCTCATTTAATTAAAAACCAGAACATTCTGTTTGCCTTTCTAATCACTTGGTGTACCTGCATACCAATCTTGTGATTCATGTAGCAGGACATCCTATCGAGTTCTGCTTTTCCCTGCTCTTTCTTTTGCTCCTGTCCAAGTTTACAAATTGTATTCCATTTGCCAATATTTTGTCCACTCACTTAACCTCTTTAAATCCTTCTATACACTGTGCACCTCTGACAATTTACTTTTGCAACCTTTTTTTGTCATTAGGAAATTTACCGACTATGCATTGGCCCTTCTATCCAAGTTATGAATATAGACTGTAGTTCAGGCCCCAGCACTGAGCTCCATGGCACTCCACTAGTGACAGTTTGTCTAACCAAAAGTAAGTGATTTATCCCCACTCTCTTTCCTGTTTGTTAAACAACCCTTCATTCATGCTAATTCATATGTTGCCCCAAAAACATGAGTTTTTTTTAATATAGGAGCTGTTGGCATGGCACGTTATCAAATTCCTTTCAGTTTCCCTTTATCTACCTTGCTTAATACTTTGTCAAGTTAATAATATTTTGTCCATTATGATTTCCCTTTCAAAAGATCATGTTGGATATGGATAATGTATTTTTCCCAAGGCAGATATTGGGTTAAGTGACCTATAATTTTCTGGGTTTTGTCTGTCTTTTTCTTTGAGTAGAGGTATTAAGTTAGCTGTTTTCCAATCTGTTGTGCCTTTTGCAGAATACAGGGAACTTTGTATCTACAATGTCAGCAGCCTTTCTTTGAAGTCGCTAGAATGAAAGCCATTAGGCTCAGAGGACTTCTCAGAAAATAATGCCAGCTTCCTTGGTCCCTTCACATAACTGAAGTTCTTTGTCCTTCATACCATTCCAGTAATCCTCTTTAGCAACTTCGCCAAAGCTTGTATATCACCTGAGAATGTAATGCCTAAAATTTGAAACAGTATTGTAATTGAGGCAGAGTCCGTGATTTATAAAAATTTACCGTGCCTTCTTTGCTTCCGTGGTCCATGCTGCCGTTTACAATGCCAAGGATCTTGCAGGTATTTTTTAAACAGCCTTTCAGTCAATGATGTGTTAAAAACCAGACCTCTGATCCTGTAACCATTTTCAAATTTTCCCTTAATATTCCTTCTCTTCTTTCCAAAATGCAGTGCTCCATGATGATTTCCTATAGCCACTAAATTTCCACCTCGTCTCCAATAATGAGTTTTGTTTCCACTTGGCCTGATTCCCAAAATAAGACAGGAGTTATGCTGTGAAAAATCATAACTGTTTGAGTTTTAAAATGCATGTGATGTTTTAAAGCTGTTTGCTTACTTTAAAATATTGAGAATTCTTCAACTCCTTTTACACCTCTAAATTCAAATGCTATTTGAAGACAGCAGTGGAATTTTTTTGTCTGAGCATAGCTTTTCAGAGCATATATTGCAACTGTTAATGAAAATTAATCAATTTCAGACTTGTATGGAATCTCAAAAAAAAGCTGCCATTCAGCTAAATATATGCCAATGATGTCTGACCCACATGAACCATCACGTACAAACTTAATATCTGACTCATATCCTTCAAGATAATGTTAAAGTTATGGAGAACTTCTTTTCTTGTCCTAGAATTCTACAATGTCATTGCTCATTCCAAATTATTTCCAAATGTCTGAAATGGCTCAGAAGCAGTTTGAATTCTGAAACTTGATGAGTTCAGCTGGGTTAGCCATTGAAAATATAGACAACATTGATAAGGATCGTGGTCCAGACAAGTTATCACAACACGTTGCTGAAGATACAGGAGGAGGCCATTTAGCCTACCATGCCTGCACCAAAGCATTAAATGAGCATCAATATCAAGTGCCGATCTCCTGTATTTTCCCCACACTCTTGCACATTATTTTAATCTAAATAATGATACAATGTCCACTTTAATGCTCAATTGAACCTGCCTCCACCACACTTCCAAACAGTGCAATCCATACTCCAACTACTCTGGGTGAAAATGGTATTTCCTCACTTCTCATTTGCTTCTTTTACAAGTCTCTTTAAATGTATGCCATCCTGTTCTTGTTCCTTTTGCAAGCAGGAACAATTACTACTTTACCATGTTCAGCCCTCTATTTTGAAAATCTCCATGAAGTCTCCTCTTAGTTGCCTTCTCTCTAAGGAGAACAGATCCAACTTCTTCAATCTATCCTAATAAGTGAAGATCTTTAGCCCTGAAGCCATTTTTGTAAATCACTTCTGCACTCTGTCCACTGCATTCACAACCTTTCTGTGTTATGGCACTTAGAACTATATGCAATACTCCAGCTGAGGTCTAACATGTGTCTTATACAAATTCAACATCACCTCTTTGCTGTTGTACTCTCAGCCTCTATTATTAAAGCTGAGGGTACTGTATGCTTTACGTACTGCTCTCCTCACCTTCACTTTCAATGATCTGTGTACATATACAGCCAGGTCCCTCTCCTCCTTAGAATTCTACCCCCTAATTTATATTGCCTTTCCTGTTTTTCCTACCAAAATGCGTCACCTCACACTTCTCTGCATTGAAACTCATCTGCTGTTTGTCCATTGCACCAACTTACGTGTGCCCTTTTGAAGTTCTATACTATCCTCTTCACAGTTTGCAATTCTTCCATGTTTTGTGTAATCTACAAATTTTTCAACTGTCCCCTGCATGCCAAAATCTAAATAGATACTGATACATCAAATTCAAGGCAAAAAGTGGCAACTAGCCAGTTTTGTGCTATCCGAACACACCAGGGGAGTTTTATTCCTTTCAAATCACATCTCTGGTGTGACTTGCTGATTTGGAGGAGGAAAGGATTGTGGAGTTATAGGCCACTGTTTAAGAATCCCTGCCTTAAAGAGACACGCCTCCACTGCAGCAATAATCTAAAATATTGTCCACTCCTGGTACAATGTGCTTGTCTGTATAAATCCTCCAACAAGCAAATCCTGTGCAGATTTATCTTGCTTACACTTCTAAATGAGTTATATAAAAACAAACCATTCATTTTCTGCTGGTTTATTGGAAGTGAGAATAGATGTTGTTACAATTCAGTTGTTCTCAGAAAAGCATAAACCCAAAACAAGTAACCCTAAAACAACACATCAATGAATTTATATCAAAATAGTACATAGTGCAGTGTTTGCCCTTGTCATCTCGCTGTGAGCACTGCTAAGGTAAATTTGCTAGTTTTAACGTTTTCATGCAATGTGGGTGTTTTTGGCATTTGTTGCTTATCCCTAATTAACCTTGAAATAAGTGAGGCTGAGCCATTTCAGAGACAGTTAAGAATCAGCTATATTGTTTGGTTCTAGAGTTAGATGTAGCTGGACCTGGCATTGATGGTAAATATTTCTTCCCGAAAGTGCTTTAGTGAACCAGATGGATTTTTATGACAATCAATAGTTTCATAGCCCCATTACCGAGACTAGCTTTATTTGGAGATTTACTTGTAATTTTTTTTAAAATTTCAGATTTGTCAATCGAATTTAAATATCACATGTTGCCATGGTTGGATTTGAATCCATGTCCGCAGTGCATTATTCTGTACTTCTAAATTACTTGTCCAATGCCAACCATTCTCTCCATTCTTCATGTAGAATTTGTAGTTTAAATGTTTTTGAGTGCTTATAGAAAATGTTCTGGTTTATTCATATTTTTACCTTCCAAAAGCCCAAGCATAATCTAAAAAAATTTCTGTTATTCACGTGCTTCACTTCCAAAATATGCAACAAATAAGCAGTGCAATAGCTACAGTAAATTGGGCAGTAACTATAGCATCAACTATGGTAACAGTATCTCAAAACAAAGTATTGCAAAAGAAAGGAATTAAGAAGATGAGAACAACAATGTAAAGTGGAGAAGTAGTTCAACATGTAGTGAACAATAAAACATTCTCAGCATGCATGGTAGCACTACGTAGGAAAACTAGGTGCTGACTTTTCATGCGTGATGTCTGGCTAGAGTGCTTCAATAATCATAGAAATGTAGAAAAGAGGAGCAAGATTAGGCCATTTGGCCCTTCAGTCCTGCTGTGCCATTAATTATGATCATGGTTGATCATACAACTCAGTAATCTGTTCCTGTCTCCCCCCACCCCCCGATAACCTTTGATCCATTTAGACCCAAATGCTACATCAAACTCCTTGAAATCATCCATCACATCTGATTTGGCTCAACAGTTGCATTGCTACCTTTGAGACAGCAAATTTAAGACATGCTCCAGAAGTTAATTATGTTCTCTAACTGAGTGCTGCATGATTGAGATGCTGTCTTTTGCGTGAAATATTGAGAGATCCTGACTGCCCTCCTGAGAGTCATAAACTTTGTATAAAGAAGATCAGAAGAGTATTGGTGACCTGGTTGACAGTTGCTATTCAACCAGTACTGTTAATAATAGGTGATCTGGTCACTTATCTCATTGCTACTTGTGGAATTTTGTTATGTGAAAATTAACTGTCATAATTTGTAAATTATAACAGTGACTAGACTTCAAGCAAAGTGAAGTGTTTTGGGATATCCTAAGGCTGTGCAAGTTCTTCATGAAAGAGAAAAAAATACAGGAAATTTCTTTATACATTTTTAATCACTCCTCCTTGGAAGCTTTGTAATAAAGCCTTATGAATAAAACATTAGAGCCTGACCCTACTGTCACATTTCAAGGGAAGGACACAGGAAAACAATGTTGTTTTCTGACTTTCAAAACATGTTTGTTTTGACATAACATTATGCATTATAATAGTCGAAACAGATTTTCATTAATTTCCGTGTGAGTTTGTATTTTGAAGTTTTCGCAATCACATCTTAAGTTGCATCGTCCAAGGCGCATCACTTTTATATGTCCAAATAGATTTCCCAGCTAAATATTGGCAGTAAGATTACCTCAGATTACAACGGGATTTTGATGGGCTGAGAAGTGGCAGATGGAGTTTAGTTTAGATAAACGCGAGGTGCTGCATTTTGGGAAAGCAAATCTTAGCAGGACTTATACACTTAATAGTAAGGTCCAAGGGAGTGTTGCTTTTCCTTTATTGGTCAGAGTATTGAGTACAGGAGGTGAGAGGTCATGTTGCAGCTGTACAGGGCAATAGTTAGGCTACTATTGGAATATTGCGTGCAATTCTGGTCTCCTTCCTATCAGAAAGATGTTATGAAACTTGAAAGGGTTTAGAAAAGATGTACAAAGATGTTACAAGCGTTGGAGGATTTGAGCGATAGGGAGAGGATGAATAGGCTAGGGCTGTTTTCTCTGGAGCGCCAGAGGTTGAGGGGTGACCTTATAAAGGTTTATAAAATCAAGAGGGGCATGGATAGACAATGTCTTTTCCCTGGGGTGGGTAGTCCAGAAGTAGAGGGCATGGGTTTAGTATGAGAGGGGAAAGATTCACGCAAAAGGTGGTGCGCCTATGGAATGAGCTGCCAGAGGAAGTGGTGGAGGCTAGTACCATGGCAACATTTAAAAGGCATCTGAATGAGTATATGAATAGGAAGGGTTTGGAAAGATATGGGCCGGGTTCTGGCAGGTGGGACTAGATTGGGTTGGGATATCTGGTCAGCATGAACGAGTTGGTCTGAAGGGTCCGTTTCCGTGCTGTACATCTCTGACTCTAAATGGCCAAAATTTGATCTCGGACCCTCTTGAAAGAGGTGAGAGACAAAGAGCTTTGTGGAAACAATTCAAGTTTGAAGCCTTGCCAGTGAAAATGGCTACCTATGATGGAGCAGTGGAAATCTGGATTGCACGAGACTGGAGAAGCACAGTGATTTGTCAGAATTGTCAATTTAGAAGAAATTGCAGACATAGTAAGGATGAGTAGGTAGGTTATGAAGTTGGTAGAAAGGATGCAGTAAAGATTTGAGCTCACAGTTCCACGGATGAGGAATGTCAGTCACGTTGATAGGTTGAAGAAATTGGGGTTGTTGACTTGAAGAAAAAGATCAAGAGTGGTTTTGATAGGGATATTCAAACTCATATAGTCTAAACAGAGTAAGTGAGAAATCTTTTCTGTGGGCAGAAGGATCTAGAATCAGAAATGATTTAAGATGATTGATAAAGGAAGCCATGATGTCAGGAGCAAAAGCGTTTGAGAGCTGTTTAATGGTTAGACTGCATTGCTTGAAAATGTGATGGAGGGGGTGTTCAATCATTGGTTTCAAAGAAAATTGGATTATCTGAAGGGAAAAAAGTGCATGCCTCTAATTCTGCAATCATTCTCTCATGTTAAAATGGATCATTTTAAGATTGGAAGCTAAGCTTATCAACACTGGACATTTGTCTCTCCACTGTCTCACTGATCATGATTTAAACCAGCCAGCCCACAGAAGGGCATGAGCAGTTGGAAAGGAGAAAAGTAATGTGTGTTAATTATTACTATTATATTTAAAGCCTAATTTTGATCTGTCTTGTGTTTCATCAAAGAGCATGAATGTCACATTTAATTTTTAAAAATAATTGATGTAATGCTTTCTGATAAATCTAGCCATTCTCAAACAATTTTGTTTGGTTATTTTTGGCTCCTTATGACTGGAACCATTTCCTGACCAAAGGCTGTATGAATTATCACCTGATCACTCAGTTCAGCAAGAATGTTGAAGAGATGTGAAGAAAAAAATTTTTAGTAATTTTTGGAGAGGCCACGGGATATTTATAATGTCACTGGAATAGTAATCCAGGGCTGGAAGATAATGTTCTTGGGATATTGTTTGAGTCCCACGATGGAAGATGGTAAAATTTGAATTCAGTGAAATCTGGAATTAAAATCAACTCTAACGCTGACCCTGTAACTGTTATAAATTGTCATGAAAGCCCATTTAATTCACTAACATCATGATAATCTGCCCTTGTTATCCAGGAGGAGAAAGTGAGGACTGCAGATGCTGGCGATCAGAGTCGAAGAGTGTGGTGCTGGAAAAGCACAGCCAGTCAGACAGCATCCAAGCTCGGCTGATGAAGAGCTTATGCTCAAAACGTCGATTCGCCTGCTCCTTGGATATTGTGTAACTGGCTGTGCTTTTCCAGTACCACACTCTTTGACTCTGCCTTTCAGCCTGGCCTACTTGTGACTCCAGGCCTTTAACAACATGGTTGACACTAACTGCCTTTGAATTGGTTAAGCAAGCCATTCAGTTGAAGGGCAGTTGGGATGGGCAACAAATGAGGCTTTACCTGTGATATCCATACCCCAAATATGATTAATAACAAAATCTGCATGCATGTGTTTTGTCTTTGACCCATGCACCTTCCCACGATTTGAAGGCTGGCTATTAAAGGGAATTGTGGATGTCAGCCTTAGGCCTATGAATCTGGCATTTTAGTCTTCTTATTGAAAAGGAGAAATACATGTGCTTATTCTAAATGCTTATTATAGCTCATATAATGGATCAATACTTAAAATATCCATGTAGGGCATTTCTAACACTACAATGTAATGTTTGTTTATTTTCACAAATAAATCCCCAAACATTCTGTTACGTTTAACTTGAAGCTCAAATTTCTAACTTGCAGCTATTAAAATAACCTTTTAGCTTATGTGTCTCTCTTTTGCGAATTGCATAATGGACCTTGGTTATGCAGATTCCTGAAACTGAAGTAATTTGTGTTGTCTCCATGTTTTGATCTTTCTGTACCTAACATGAAGAAGCAATCATGACTGATCCTTTGGAAGAGAGAACAGAATTAGTTTGATTATTAATGCAAACTTGACAATGTTTGAATTATTTTGCATGTGAACCTCTGTGGTGGCATTGTCTTTTACATTGTGTCGAGATCTTAACCTTCCATTTGCTTTAAACTTAATGTGATTAATCTAAACAATTAGCAACAGTGCACACACACAAACAGTTGGCACCTTGTTCTTTCAATATTTAGAGATGATTTAATATTTGAATTTCTACTTTAGATTTCTGAAAGAAGTTTTATTAGGATTATAGTGGTGTGAAAGTTTTCAATATTGAGAAACTTTTTTTGTAGAGAGGCATCATTGATTTCAAGATTACTGCCATTTGCATAAGCACCTCTTCCTCATTAAATCCTTGGTCAGTTAGGAATGCAACTCCTAGCCTCAGGGAAGTTTTAGATTTGATTTACATACAGCACTCTGGAGATCTGCATCTGCCTTGTAGAAACTTCTTTGAAGCATTTCCCCAATTTCCTCCTTCAGGTTTTGGTAACTACTGTATTATGTTCCTATTAACAAAGTAAGATTCTGATTTCCTTCTATCTTTTGCCTGCCTTGTTATTGAGATTGGATATGGCAAAAATTGTGTCAGTAAATTCCTGGTGTTATCCTTCTTACCTGCCTAGTTAAGTTTGAAGGGTTAAAATTGATCCCCTAAGTTGTGGTTGTTACTCATGATCTGAGATTTTTTTTAGATTACTTAGTGTGGAAACAGGCCCTTCGGCCCAACAAGTCCACACCGCCCTGCCGAAGCGCAACCCACCCATACCCCTACATCTACCCCTTACCTAACACTATGGGCAATTTAGCATGGCCAATTCACCTGACCTGCACATCTTTGGACTGTGGGAGGAAACCGGAGCACCCGGAGGAAACCCACGCAGACACGGGGAGAACGTGCAAACTCCACACAGTCAGTCGCCTGAGGCGGGAATTGAACCCGGGTCTCTGGCGCTGTGAGGCAGCAGTGCTAACCACTGTGCCACCGTTCCGCCCATAAATTGTCCAGTGCTAGAAAAATATTGATATAGACTTCAACGTAGAAGGCAGCTAGAACAGAAGTTGCTTCTGTTTAATCTTTGAAATGTAATAATAGGGTAAATTATGAAACAAATATGAAACAAATTTACCTGATCTGCCATCAGCACCATTATTAAAAGCCAATTTCCAAACCTTGGAAAATGCTGTGTAATTATTGTTTCCTTACACAAAGTTGCCTTGATCTTTGCTGCAAAACTGAATCAGCACCCTGGTTATGCATTCCTCTCATTATACAGTCTGTTTCATTTTTGAACATCTCTGTGCAGAAACCTAGAGCTGTGCTGAGAGTAGAATAGAACTATAATAAAATCTTCTCATAATTAGTTAAACATTTTTCACATTTAAGACTTGAGTACCTGCATCATATAGGATGAACAGTTAATGTTTGGTTAAGGCAATTTAAAATATTTGGCATGTGTCGTCCGATTTCTGTATCAGTTGAAGCAAGCACTCAGAGACACAGCATGGCTCTACCTTCTAATTTATTCTGAGCCCTGGAGAGAGAGCAATCACCTGTGTGCACAAGGACACGAGTTGTTGGTCTTCTCTCGAATACCAGGTTCTTAAGGAATTATATAGTCACTTACATGGAGCAGTATCTAAATAGGGCAACATCTAAATTGATTGGGTGACTGTTACAATCAGCAAGCATCAACAATAAAGATTAAGCCATCTGGCATTTCACAATAGATGTTCTTCACCTCATTAAACCACTTCTCTTTTCTCCTGCACCTCATTGTTTACTGCAAGTTCTTATCTGGTCAAAGTCATGCTAGCTAAGCTTTTGTCAAGCGATCCTAAACCTAACTCTTTCCCTACCTCCTCATACCTTATACAATTTCTCATTTCCTTCCTTTTATCATTTCATAATAATCACCTAGATGACGTGACCATCTTATTCATAAGAATCTTACTGCCTGTATTTAAGCAAGTTATTGACACAACATACAGTGATTATAACAATAAAAATTATTAGTCCACGCAGTAGATAGAATCTGCAGAATGCTCCCATGTGGAAAGAAAAATTTACCAGTAAAGTTCTTAAATCCACAGTCCTTCGTTACCACTCCACCCCCTCTAAGTCGAGTAGAAATAAGCTAGTTATCCAAGATATCCATCAGTAAAGTCCAACCTTAAAACAAAATCCAGTATGTTCTTCTGGATCACTCCACGGAGAAATCTGAAAGGCAGTTAAATACTTAACAAAACTGACAAGACTTCCATCCCCTTGCAGAGATGCTTCAGATGGAGGATGCTAGCGCATCTGAGCCTGAAGCGTGGTAGTGGCAAATGCAGCAACAGGCTAGGTGAATGCAGCATTCTTTTCTGCTTCTGCTCCTGCTCTGCTGTCAAGTGTAACAAAGCCAAATGGCGGTGTTGATGTTAGCTTGATCAGTGAACCATCATATCCGTTAAATGATTGGAAGAGAAGGTAAAGCTCACATGGTTTAATGTCCACAGAAAAGCCACTGACAAAAGGTGTATGGACCTCCTCTTCACTGTTGTTAGCTACTTCACTTTTCATGCTCATGACTGGGGAGCTGATTGAATCCTTTGAATCAGATTGTGGAGGGGCAGGCGGTGGTCCGAAGGTGTCCTTTACCTGTGAATGGAGAAACTCTAGAGACAATGTTAGCTGCTGAAAGTATTTTTGCATTTCCTCTTTCATTCCTTCCTTGCCAAGGTGGGTATCAATATGAAGACAGTCACGCATTTAACTACACTAGATCATGTCTGCCTATTTCAACATTCTTATTCGTCTTGAAGTCTGTTACTCTGTTCACTATTGATGACATTATCAAGTTTAATACAAGCCATAAACTTTTAACTTGTACTGTCTAAACAATTCAGCCCATTATAAAAAACAATCAGTGGTCCTAAAATCAAATGCTCTGGGAATCCCATGCAGGTTATTCAAAAATTATTTTCCTTTGAAAATTAATACTTGGCTAATATGAAAGCTGTCATGAAAAGGATTTCAAAAATCGAACAGTAAGAAAACAACAAAAAAAATTTCCTGTGCTTTAACCATTGAAGAGGCAGTTTCAGTTCAGATTTAAATTTCAAATATCCATGTGAAACAAATGCTGAATATTTAAAAATATGTTCTCCAATTGAAACTTCCCAAATAAAATTACAGTGACAACTTTGATAGAGATCACCATTCTTTGAATTTGCAATATGAAGGGAACCAATGAAGTCTTAACAATAATTGACAGAACTGAAACAGCTTGGCCTTAAGTTCTAATATTCGCTAAAATCTTAACATCAAAATTAAAATGCACTCTTCTTTTTGTGAACATTCTGCATTAAACGAAAATTTTAATGCAATGCTCTCATCTGGCTAAAGCATGACCACTGACACAATTATTTTTAGCAGGCATTGTAGAATTTCAAACAAATCAGGGGCTCAAGGCACTCATCAATTTGTTTTAAGGTTGCAAGTTTGATCATTTCAAAAAAGACAATGTTGTATATTATTGTAAAAATAAAATCTGCTCTATTACCATAACCCACAAAACACATTGAATTGAGATCATAATTCAAATAAAGCAAAACAGTTACTTTGATATTTTCTGATCCAGTATTTTAACAAACCAAAATATTTAAATATCAAACACTTTCAGTATGACACAATTTACATTGAAGCTCCCCACCCACCTTGACCCAAGAATTAGTACAACCTTAATTTTATCATTTCTCACTTTTTTTGCATTCTCTCCATAAAATTACACTGATAAAAAGAGAAAACCCTCACAGCGGATCACACAGTGCCGCAGTCCATGCCACTCCCCTGCCCCAGAACAAAGACTGGCCAAGTCAAGTGCACAGCCTAGAAAGTGAAACTCCCACAACAAAAACCTGGACATAGCTTCCCTGGCAGTCAATGCACTTCACTGTCGGGATCGGAGCAAATTGGGTCCACTTCTCTTTCTCCCCCCCCCCCCCCCCAAAATTCCCTTTTCACAGTGATACCATGTCGCCCTAAAAGTGCTTCTATGGGGAAGTGTGGGTAATAAAGGCAATAACTTTAAGTAGTACCAAATTTTGTTTCGATGATTTTCTTTGAAGCTCCTGGTTTCTAACTTTTCTTTTTGCTCCAGAGTCTCAAATCTCGCCACTAGAGGAATCCAAACTCCTAGGGGACTGAAACCCCTTATCTCACTTTACTTCTCATGGGGACTTGAACCCCTTATCTTACTGTGTCTGGGGACTTGAATCCCACTTAAGCCCAGGGGACACAAGCCCCTGTTTTAAGCGGGTTTACAAAACTGTCTCTTGACTGAAAAAATTGCTGTTCGAGGAATCCATGCGATAGAAAGCAATTGTACGAGGGGATCGTTTCCAACACAGGAATATTGAGAGGGACCAAGGTTTAAAATTTTACTTTGTGGGGCTGTTCATCCAGAGATATTGGTGTTCTGGGCGATCGCTGACATAGTCTGATCATAACTATTAATTTGGTCTCCTGGCTGGCTTGTCAATATTGTCATTCCATTTCTATATCAGTCGAAGCAAACACTGAGACACAGTATGGCTCTACCTCCTTCATCTTTATTCTAAGCCCTGGAGAGAGCATGATAGCCCATGAACACAAGGACATGAATTCTCAGTCTTCTCTTGAACAGCAGATTCTTAAGGAATTACATAGTCTCTTAAAGGGAGCAGCATCCAAGTAAGGCTCCGGTGCAATGCAAGAAACTAGATGATCATTCACAACCACAATGCAGCAAGTTATTAAAAGTATTGTTTTAACATTTCCAAATATTTAACAAAAGTTCTTTGCTTAATTTTACCTTGTCATCCTTTCTGCTGGAATATGTGCAGGTGTTATACTCTGGATATGTGCATGCCCTGAGAACGCAAGAAACACTTCAGTAAAAGTATCTCCAGCATTTCAATTTATTCCAACATTATCCACTCAACAAACCAGCCTTACTCAGACTGTACAATGCAAATTAAGTGCTGGTTGGTTTCGAAGGGCATTATAAAGCTTCACACTTCCTCTAACATTATTATTTGCACAATTCCCTTTACCCACAATGTTTATGTACACATGCAAGGATGTCACCTTACGATCTATCCCATAAACAAATGCTGTCAAATAAGATGCATTATGTTTTTTGTTGGACCAAGGAGAATAGGTTCCTACTGGTGATAGCAGATAACATCTTGTCCCTGTGAGAAAGTGTGTAAGGTATGAAGATGTAGAGAAAGAGGTAAGTCTAGGGTTGTTTGGCAAAGGCTCAACTAGCATGACTTTGACCAGATAAGAACTTGCAGTAAACAATGAGGTGCTACACAATGGAATAATGTTTGAGGAAGTGTGAAGCTTTATATTGCCCTCCAAAACCAACCAGTGCTTATTTTGCATTATACATCCTGAGTAAGTCTGGTTTGTTGAATGGATAATGTTGGAATAAATTGAAATGCTTGAGATATTTTTATTGAAGTGTTTCTTGCGTTCTCAGGGCATGCACATATCCACTACATAACACCTGCACATATTCCAGCAGAAAGGATGACAAGGTAAAATTAAGGAAATAACTTTTGTTAAGTATTTGAAAATGTAAAAACAATATTTTTAATAACTTGCTGCGTTGTGGTTGTGAATGATCATCTAGTTTCTTGCACTGCACCTGAGCACCTTGGAGGTGGTGTAGTACTATCGGAACACAAAGTAGCTGCTTCTTTTCCATCCCGAACTGCCATACCCAACCTCTTTATTGCATTCTTTACTTAACTAACTTTTAGTCATTTGATAGCTTTTTAAAAATCCAGTATTGCTGAAAAAAAGTACATTTTGAAACTTTTCATTCTGCACTCCTCAGGACAATTTGCAATTCGAGGGGAAAACTAATATTTAAACCACATGAGGTTTGGTTTGGGTACGGTCAGTGTCTGGCTTGATGTGAGCAGCTGGAGGGATATGCTATTTAATATGATAAGCCAGTCTTTGTGATGCATTCAGTTGTATTTAAATTATGAAGTAAGAATATCAAGCCTGTGTGATGCCAGTTATGTAAGCTGTGCTTCTAAGACTGGCTAATCGTATCAAACAGCATATCCCTTCAGTTGTTCACATCAGGCAAGGTACTAACCATACACAACCACTTGCATAACCTGCAACACAGTATCCTGCATGAGATCTAATTCTTTAATTTAAAAACCTTTGCTGGATAATCCAGTATGTGCAAAGAATTGCACCTATGGCCAAATTAGGATTGTCAGTTGGATTTGCAGTGTGCAACACTGGAAGCTACATCAATTAATACACAGAGCCCTATTCTTTGCAAACACAAAGAACATTGGCCTGTTTTGACTCAACAAAATAGGTGACATGCATTTGCTAATTCAATGGGCAGGATATTGTTCTAAGAAATCAGCCAGTATGCCTGGATTAAAATTTAAGCACAATAATGCAGCTAATTATCAGTCACATTAATTGTTGCATAATCCCTGGCAACCCACACCAATCAGTCCACTTGCCAGCTAGTTGGCATGCTTCGTTCATATAGCATAAATATTGGTTTTCTCCGTGAATTGATATTCTTGAGAATTGCCCTGATGAGTGCAAAAAAATTCAATAAATTGTTCTTTCAACAATCCTGAGAGAACTATTGCAAAAGAGAAATGCCATTTTAACTAAAATAATAAGCTTGGTATCAGTATGTTATATCATTTCAGTGGATAAAACAAGATCAATCAATTATGCCTAAAAGTTTTAAAAAGAAAACTTAATCTAGTTTGGTTCAGTGAAAATTGGAATTGCTATCGATGAACGTTATTCTGCCACATTGTAATACAATTGTGTCACATCACCAACATTTTCAAGAATTAGGATTTGGCAGTTTGTGTACTGTTCTTCAAGAAACAACTGATGCTGTTATGTAATGTTGTTTCAAAGTGGCTCAAAGTAGACTGTAAGCTAATGTCATTATATAACAGAGTATTCTCTGACTTTCAGAAGCACCTTGCTTTATTTTTATTTGCTGAATTTTTCCTCTCGGGCAACTAAAGAGGGTCATCTTAAAAAAAAATTCCAATTCTCAACCCGTGCTTCTAAGTTTACATTGCAACTGCATTAGTTTGTGTTGGATATATTAAGCTATCCACCCTGTCATGTATAACCTTTTTGGCATCTCTGACCTCTACATGCATATGTATGATTACGTTCAATCATCATTATGGCATTTGTTTTCAAATTAGATGCTTTGCAGATATTTCTTCAGCTTCTCCACTTATCTGACTCTGCATTTACACCAACACTTAGCTATTGCTTTACAAACTTCTGACAATGATTTAGCACATCATGAGCCATATGGTATAGTTCCACTGAATTTTTGTATCAACTGCAAGAAGTGGTGGAAGCGAGTACAATTACCACATTTAAAAGACATTTGAACCGGTATATTAATAGGAAAGGTTTAGAGGGATATGGATCAAATGCAAGCAAATGGGACCAATTAAGTTCAGGATATCTCATCGGCATGGATGGGTTACACCAAAGGGTCTCTTTCTGTGCTGTGCTACTATGTTACTCTATCTGCTATATTTGCAGGTCTGTGCTGGTAAGTATAGATTTCTGATGTCAATGATCTGAACTCCTCAGTCACATTGATCCACATGCACAATTTTTGCCAGTTATTTGGCTCTAGGTAATTAAACCAAGTTCTTGTAGGTGCTTCCAGAAAAGTGCGTTATTTTTCATATGCCCTCAGGTAGCTGAGCGACTAAGATAAATTTCAACAAAGTAAAACTTTCTGGTTATAAAAGCTGATTCCCATAGTGCTTTACTTGTGTTGTAAAGTTGATTCAGGAGAAGTGAAAATTGTAACCTACAAAATGCTTTGCCCTGTCAAATATACATATTGAAGCAATTCACTACGTTCCATTTACTTTCATTATGGTTGTTGCAGTACTACTGATTTTATCTTAAACTGTCTGATTTTGATCAGATACTTGTTTTACATCCTACCCAATTTTAGACTCCATTGACTCAAATAGGACCTCAACTCTGGCATCTGCCTGATATAATGATCATAAATTAAGGTTTAAGTCTATTTAGCTTGCTTTTACTGATGGTAATACTCACAAATAGGCTGCACTCTAATAACCCCTATTCATTATCTAAAAATGAAAATCTAATGCTTCGATCTTCTAAGAAGTGTATCTTTTGTCAGTGACAACTGAACTCCAGTAATCCGTTATCAGTTCTAAATTTTAATTTTCATTATAGTGACATATTGGAATAATTTTAACCTAACTTGCTGGTGAAAAACTAAGATTATCAGATCTGCCTGATTTTATATCTGTTGCGTTACTTTGGGTGGTGTGTAGAATGGCTGTCGACATGATCACATTCATTTCCACCCAAGTAGATTAAGTTAATTTCACATATTTGAAATTAAGTATCCATTCTAGAGCTGGAGCACGTGAATACTTTTGGGCCCCTTATTTAAAGAAAGGTGTACTGATGTTGAAGGCAGTCCAGAGAAGGTTAGTTCGGCTGATCCTAGATATGGAGGAACTGAGGGAAGATGCGAAGGTAGAACATGTACATTGGAGCACAGAAGAATGAGACACAGCTTTATTGAAGTGCACAAAGTTCTTTGGGGATTTGACATTGTAAAAACAGGAAAGTTGTTTCCTGTTGTGTGAGAGTTTAGGACCAGAGGGCATTGTCTTGGAATCATCCATTTAAGATGGAGATGAGAATTTTCTTCTGTAGGCAATGAATCTGTGGTGTTATTTTCTACCGAGACCTGTAAAGGCTGAGTCATTAATTACATTAAAATTTGAGATAAACAGACTTTCAATTATTCAGGAAAATGAGGATTATGGGGAAAAGGCAAAAAGTAGAGTTGAGGATTATCAGATTAACCATGATGTGATCAAATGGCAGAGCAGACTTGATGGACTGAATAACTATCTTTTCCACCTAAGTCTTATGGTTTGGCATAATTTGAGCTTGAGTTTCATGTTGTGGACTAGGCCAGACCCCTCAATATTTTAAGATTCTAACTTTTTCTTACTTTAATGGCATACGTGAAGTGGATATTCCAGGTGTACTGCAGCTGGTCAACCCACTTGGCTTAGGCAAAACAGAATTTATTTAAACACTACAGTTGAAACATGAACAAAAGAAAATGGAATTTGGAATAACTTAAACTTAACCGACCCGATACAGCAACATAACTAAGAAGCTGTTCCAATCCAGTAATGTCCCATAAATACACCCCTTGACAAGAAGGTAAATTAAAACACCGATTCTTACAGACAGGAGGGAACAACATAGAGAGATTTGAGAGAAAAAGTCAGTCAGTAATCATCTGTTGAAGCCTGGAACCTTTCTGGACTGCAGCATCTTGTGCCTGCTACAGCTAAACCAAACTAAAATAAAATCCTGAATTGGGAGAACTGGCTACTCCCCTGCATTGTTAAACTAGGCTCCTTCTAAACCCCTTGACACCTCTGCTTTTATGATCTTTCTTTTTTAAAAAAACCCAAGGATAAATAACCTTGTTAAAATGACAGCATCATCACACATGGTTTGCTTAGAAAACAGTGTGTGTCACTTATTTCCTTTACTGGGTGATCCAATGTAAACTTGTTCTGATCTGCACTTGTATCACACCTTTCTCACCAAACTTCAAGGCTTTGTTTTCTTGATTTCCTTTTCCCTAGATGTGGGAGATGCTAGTAACACTGCATTTATAGTTTATTCCAATTGAGATTAAGATATACAGATGGGAAGAGGGTAGAAGGAACTTTGCTGTTCATCTGACTTTTGCTAATCTGACCTACAGGTGGTTGACGGTATTGGTGAGTGTCCATTTTTCATTGTTGTACATAGGGACTGTAAAATTTATGCGCGTAGTTTAACCTTTTATTTTTTAAACCTGTCAGAAACTAAAATGCTGTCTTATGTTTTCACTGAATCAAACAATTTTGTTTTCTTTTGAAGAGTGTAATTATGTTTCTGATTTGCAAAATAAATTTGTCATAATTTGTGAAAATGCACTGGTGGTACAATGGCTCACTGTTTAGCACTGCTGCCTCATAGCGCCAAGGGTCAGGTTGTTTGCCAGCCTTGGTTGACTCTCGCTGTGAGTTTGCACTTTCTCGCTGTATCTGTGTGTCTGTCTTCCAGGTGCTCTGGTTTCATCCCACAGTCCAGTACAGTTTAGCTGGATTGACCATGCTAAATTGCACTAGTGTCTAGGGATGTGTAGGTGAGGTGGATCAGCTATGGAAAATGCAGGGTTAGAAAGATAGAGTAGAGGGGTGGGCCTGGATGGGATGCTGTTCAGAAGGTCAGCATGGACTCGTTGGGCCAAAAGACCTGTTTCCACACTGTAGGGTTTCTGTGATTCACTAGAAACAAATAATTTCATATGCAATTCACCAGTAATGTAAGTAAATAGGGCAGCAAATCTGTGCCAGCAATTTGTCTCCAATCTGTTTTAAGCCGTTTTCTTTATTTTCTACTTCCACCCCACAAGAAGCGATAGGGTACAGCACAGAAGGTCCAAATCTATACAAGCTTTTTCCAAGAGTATATTAAATAATCTATTCTGCTGCTCTTTCTCCTTTATTGAGAGTAGATGTACTTAAATTCGCTTGAGACAAAAAAAATTTTTAAAGACATCCATAATAAAAATGGATGGAATGTAAACAAAAAAAACATGATAAACAATCTGCAGTATGAGAGTAGAATCTTGTACAACTGTGTGTTCATAACTGGGTGAGACGAAACAGAATCTATATGGTTGATTCCACAGTGATATGCAATAAAGCAGGCTGTTACATCTAGTTAAAAGGAAAAAGAGATTGATTTGGCGAGCAACAAATTTAAAATTGAAGTTGAACTTTAAATTCATACATGGTGCATCAATCAGTAAGAAAGCAAGATGAACTGCATTTGTAAGGACCATTTCTATTAAAATAAATCCAGTATGTGCACAACCTCAATATACTTGTATTAAAGATGCATCAATCCAAGCCAGGTGACATGAAAGTTTATTTGCAATTGATTTGCCTGGATTTCATTATTTCATGCAATGTGTGGGTCCTTAGATTTTCCAACATTTGTTGCCCATCCCACTTTGCCATTGGGAAAGTGGTGGTGAGCTGCCACCTTTTAACCACCTCATGTTGAGTAAGCCCTGTTCGGTAGGTAACAACTGCAACAGGAAAGGAATAATAATACTGTTCCAAGTCAAGATGATCCATGGCTTCATGGGGAACCTGAGAATGCTCATGTCCCCCCATGTGTCTGCTGCCCTGTCCTTCGAGTGGTAGAGTTCGTGCATTTGAAAGATGCTGTTGCAGCAGCTTGGATTAGTCATCATAACTTACATGTAGTCAGTTTGTTCATGAATTATCTAGGTAAAGTCAGGAATTGATCTTTCTCTGTAGTGCAGTTTTAGTTTAAATGGTTTAGCAACCAACTTTTCGCGGCCAGGGAAGTCTTAAGAACTATTTAAATGTACCAAAAGCTTTTAACATCTTTGTAATTTGTACATGGAAGTTTCACAAATTTATTTCAACTTCTGGGGACTTTTTCAGTGGCATTGTAACAAAGTCAAGTACCAATGTGAAATGCGTTGTTTTCATATTCGTTGCAAAGATTCCAAATTGCTTCCGATCATCATTGTCTGTGGATCTCATTCAGTAGTTCTTTAGGTCATTTTCATGACATTGGAAGTGATTTTAAAATACAATACCTTCGTGCAATGGAATTTGAGTGAAACAGCAAAAGGGTATTTTGCAGCAAATTAATCAATATTGGGAAAACTTCATAGATTGCAAATAAAGTAGACAGACATAGAAACTGCCATTAGATTAGTCAAGATCCTGTTGAATAGCAGGGCAGGCTCATTCGGCTGAATGGCCTAGTCCTGTTCATATTTCTTATGGACATAATTGAGACTGATATTTGCTAGCTTGTATTTTATTTAAATTTCCAGTTGTGTTTAGCATTCACATCCTGTCATTTTACATTAAATTAAAATTGCTCCCAATGTTATTTAGATCCACACAAACTTACCATCTAAACCATCTGTATGAAATAGAAGTCAAGGATTGCCAGAGTATACAGTTTACAGAAGTCTGTTTAACCATCCTGCTTTCAGATTTTGTAACAGCATTGTGAAGATGCTGCTGACCCCCTTTTTTCTTGTATCCACCTATCATCTTAAACTTTTCATCAAATGATATGACATGTTGAGTATTTCCTAGTACTGAAAGCATTGTTTCTCATTGGATTCCCTCTTTGTTATAGGAATCCATTTTAATTTGGGCTATTTAGATAGTGAGACTTATTTTAATATTTTAGTTTACTGTCATACTACCACAAAATATAGGAACAGAATTAGGCCATTCAGCCCATCGCTTCTGCTCTGCTGTTAAGCATGGCTGAAATATTTGTCAACCCTATTCTCCTGTGTTCCTATACTGCCAAGAGTACCTGATGAATTTACAACTAAAGTGGTAAATATGGACATAACTTTTATTTAAAAGTGGGTAACAATGCTGCAACCTGCCTAGTTTTCTGTAATGCAGTCAAATTAATATCATGGTACATGGCTGCTGAGAAGTAACCATCCTCAACTATCCACAACCAAGTTTGACATTTACAGCAAAAATACCAAGCTCAAATAAGACAATGTTGTCAATGAAAAGCAGGTGTGTCAGTATCCGAAAGAAGGCTGGGCAAGAGCAATAGGTGAACATTAAGAGGGATGACAATGGGCATTTAAAAAAAATATTTGGATATAGAGAGAATGTTTTCTGTTGTACTTAGAGATCATCAGTATAACATCACCTTGATATCCAATAGGATATACAAAAGAAACATCTTAAGATTAATGAGAATGTTGAAATCTGTACAACAGGGAGTGGTTGAAGCTAATAATATATTTAAATTGAAAATAGACAAGTAGTGGAAGGAGAAGGAATATAAGGTTACAATGGCAAATTCAGATAACAATGGGAAAGGCTCAATTGGAAATTTATGCATGGACCTGGACTATTTTTTGTCAACTTGACGTATTTATGTGCCGTATTTTCTATGTAATCAGATAATGACTTATTTTAATATTTTAGTTTACTATCATACAACAGTGCGGAGGAGAGGAAAAAAGAGTCAGAAGTGATAAGGAACAGGAAAAGATAATATGAAGGCAAGCTGGCAAGGAACATAAACATTGCCTGTAAACATTTCTGTGTGACATCCAGAAGATTAGCAAGGATAAATGTGGACCCATTACAGGTGGAACAGGCAAACTTGTATTGGAGAACAAGGAAATAGCAATTACTCTGCATCTGTTTTCAAGGGATAAGATGTCGAAGATTTCCCTGGAATACCAGGCAATCAAAGGATTTGTGTATCTGAAGAACTAAAATAAATTAGTTTTACTAAGGAGAACACTTGAAAATTAGCTGGACTGGGGCTTGATAAATTGCCTAAACCAGATGAGCTTCATCTGAGTACTGAAGGACTTAGCAATAGAGATGATTGATTGATTATTTTTTGTAATTCTATAGATCCTGGAAATGTTTCTTCTTATGGTAGGTAGCAAATGTTTAAGAATGAAGAGGGTGTGGAGAATTATAGGCCCGTTAGCTTGATGCACATAGAATGGAAAATGTTAGTATTTATTATAAAGCATGCAGAAAAGAATTCTAACATTCAGCAGAATCAACATGGATTTATGAAAGGGAAATTATGTTTGAAACACTTAGTCTTTTTGACCTTTCCTTATGGGATAGACAGCAGGAGAACCAGTGGTTTTGGTATATTTGGATATTCAGAAGGCTTCTGACGAGGCAGAGGTTAGTAAATAAATTTAGAGCACATGACATAGGGGGAGTTACATTAGTATGGATTGAGATTTGGCGAACAGACAGAAAACAGAATACAAAAATAAGCGTATCATTCTCAGGATGGCAGGTTGTTACTGGTCTGGTAGTGCGAGGCTCAGCGCTAGGTTCACAATTGAAACGTTTTTCAAATTTACTGCTGACAGTAAACTGAATGGAAGAACAAATTATGAGGAGAGCACATTGAGGCTTGGAGAGGCAAATGAAACGGGCTAGGACATGACAGATTAATGTAATGTAAAGTCATTCATTTCAGTAGAAAAAACAGATGTAGTATGCAACTGCAGTGGTGAGAAGTATTGGTGTCTAAAAGAATTTGGTCTCACTGTCTATAAATCATGAAAAGGGACTTAGAGGTACTTGTGTACAAAATGCAGAAAGTTAGCATGCAGGTGCAGCAGATGATCAGGAATGCTAATGGAATGTTAAGTCTTTATTTCAAGGGAGTTGGAGTGAGAGAGTCAGGACATCTTACAATTGTAAAGTATCATAAGCCATTTTGGTCTCCTTATTTGAGGAAGGATATCATTTAATTGCAGGCAGCTCAGAAAAGATTCACAAGCATGATCCTCTGTATAGAGGGATTGTCTTATGAATGAAGGTGAACAGGTCAGAACTCTGCTCACTGGAGTTTAGAAGAATGAAAGGTGATTGTATTGAAATGTAAAGGATTCTTAAAGGGCTGGACAGGATAAATGCTATGAGAGGGTTATCCTCATCATGAGTGAGTCAAGGACCAAAGAGCATAATGTCAGAATAAAGGGTGCCTGAGGTGAGAGCAATTTCTTACCTGAGCGTTGAGCGGCTTTGGAATTCTTGCTGCAGAGAGCTGTGGTGGCAGAGTCTTTGCATATTATTAATGCAGAAATAGATTCCTGATCAGTAAGGAGATCTAGGGTTATTACAAAAATGAGGTAAGTCATCGAGGAAAGGTGGATCAGCCATGATCCTATTGAATGGTGGAGCAGGATCAAGGGGCCGAGCGCTGCTCCTGTTCCTGTTTCTTATAGTCCTGTGGTCTTAAAATGAAGCATTTATGTGCAGCAAGCAATTAGAAAGGCAAATGGCATGCATTTCAAGAGGATTTTAGTACAAAAATAAAAATGTACAGCTGTAAAACCTTGTTGAGACCTCTCCTAACATATTGTGTATAGTTGGTTTTTCTTTAAGCAACGATGTACCTGTCAATCCAGGGAGTGTGCCGAAGTTTTACTAGAATAATCTTAGGTTTCCTTCTTGAGATTCTTGCAGGCTTGATGCAACTACAATACGCCAACCTCTGTGAACAGTCAGTATTTATCTCAGCAAGTACCAGCTTTTGGAGGATCACTTAACACTTTTGGCGATGCTTGTGGAGTGTGTCAAGACTGTCTGAACAAGGGAACCATCCTGCCTTTATGTAGGGCTTTAAGTCACAGACAGTCATGCACGCAAGACACAACCCAGCACAGTGGCTCAGTAGTTAGCACTGCTGCCTCTCAGCACCAGATACCCAGGTTTGATTCCAGCCTCTGGCGACTGTCTGTGTTGACTTTGCACATTCTCCCAGTGTCTGCATGGGTTTCCTTACACAATCCAAAAATGCGCAGGTCAGGTGAATTGGCCATGTTAAATTGCCCATAGTGTTAGGTATGTTAGTCGGGGGTAAATGTAGGGGAATGCGTCTGGATGGGTTACTCGTCAGAGGGTTAGAACATAGAAAAGTACAACACAGAACAGGCCCTTAGGCCTACGATGTTGTGCCGAGACTTAATCCTAATGTAAAATATAATAACTTAACCTACGTACCCCTCAACTCACTGCTATCCATGTGCATGTCCAGCAGTCGCTTAAATGTCCCCCAATAACTTCTCTTCCACCACCTCAGCTGGTAACGCATTCCATACGTTCACAATTCCCTGGGTAAAGAACCCACCTCTGATGTCTCCTTTATACCTTCCTCCTAATATCTTCAAACTATGACTTCTCATACCAGTCAATCCTGCCCTCGGGAAAAGTCTCCAGCTATTGACTCTATCTATTCCTCTCATTATTTTGTACACCTCGATCAGGTCTCCTCTCTTGTTCCTTCTCTCCAGAGAGAAAAGTCCGAGCTTATTCAACCTTTCTTCATAAGGCAAGCCCTCCAGTCCAGGCAGCATCCTGGTAAACCTTCTTTGCACCTTCTCCAAAGCATCTGTATCATTCCTATAGTAGGGTGACCAGAACTGGACACAATATTCCAAGTGTGGTCTCACCAGGGACTTGTAGAGTTGCAACAAAACCTCACTGCTCTTGAACTCGATACCGCTGTTAATGAAAGCCAAAACACCATACGCTTTCTTAACAACCCTATCCACTTGTGTGGCAACTTTGAGGGATCTATGTACTTGCACACCTAGATCCCTCTTTTCCTCCACATTGCTAAGAATCCTGTTTTTAATCCTATATTCAGCATTCGAGTTTGACGTTCCAAAATGCATCACTTCGCATTTATCCAGGTTGAACTCCATCTGCCATTTCTCAGCCCAGCTCTGCATCCTGTCTATGTCACGCTGCAGCCTGCAGTAGCCCTCTATACTACCGATGACACCTCCAACCTTTGTGTCATCTGCAAATTTACTAACCCACCCCTCAACCTCCTCATCCAAGTCATGTATAAAAATTACAAAGAGCAGAGGCCCAAGAACAGAGCCCTGTGGGACCCTACTCAATACTGTCTTCCAGGCAGAATACTTTCCATCTACAACCACTTGCTGCCTTCTGTCAGCCAGCCAATTTTGAATCCAGATAGCCAAATTTCCCTATATCCCATACTTCCTGACTTTATGGATGAGCCTACCATGGGGAACCTTATCAAATGCCTTGCTGAAATCAATATACACCACATCCACTGTTTGACCGTCATCAACCTGTCTTGACACCACCTCAAAGAACTCGATAAGATTTGTGAGGCATGACCTGCCCCTCTCAAAACCATGCTGACTGCCTTTAATCACACTATGCTTTGCCAAATAGTCATAAATCCTATCCCTCAGAAGTCTTTCCACAACTTTGCTGACCACAGGCGTGAGACTGACTGGTCTATAATTGCCAGGTATTTCCCTATTACCCTTCTTGAAAAGTGGAATAACATTCGACTCCTTCCAATCATCTGGTACGACTGCCGTGGACAGTGAGGAGGCAAAGATCCTCGCCAGTAGCTTAGCAAACTCCTTTCTTGTTTCCTGGAGTAGCCTAGGATAAATCTGGTCTGGCCCTAGGACTTATAAATCTTAATGTTTTCCAAAATTTCTAGCACATCATCTTCATCAATCTTGATCTGGTCAAGACTGTATCCCAGCTCCTCTAAGTTTTCATTTACAACAAGTTTCCTTTCCTCGGTGAAAACCGAAACAAAAAACTCATTCAAGGCTTCCCCTATTGGCTCAGACTCCACGCACAAGTTCCCTCTGCTATCCCTGATCAGGAGAAAGTGAGGACTGCAGATGCTGGAGATCAGAGCTGAGAACGTGTTGCTGGAAAAGCGCAGCAGGTCAGGCATCATCCAAGGAGCAGGAGAATTGACATTTCAGGCATGAGCCCTTCTTCAGGAATGAGGAGAGTGTGCCAAGCAGGCTAAGATAAAAGATAGGGAGGAGGGACTTGGGGGAGGGGCGTTGGGAATGCGATAGGTGGAAGGGGGTTAAGGTGAGGGTGATAGGCCGGAGTGGGGGTAGGGGCAGAGAGGTTAGGAAGAAGATTGCAGGTTAGGAAGGTGGTGCTGAGTTCGAGGGTTGGGACTGAGACAAGGTGGGGGCTGGGGGAAATGAGGAAACTGGAGAAATCTGAGTTCATCCCTTGTGGTTGGAGGGCTCCTAGGCGGAAGATGAGGCGCTCTTCCTCCAGCCGTCGTGTTGCTATGGTCTAGCGATGGAGGAGTCCAAGGACCTGCATGTCCTTGGTGGAATGGGAGGGGGAGTTGAAGTGTTGAGCCACGGGGTGGTTGGGTTAGTTGGTCCGGGTGTCCCAGAGGTGTTCTCTGAAACGTTCCGCAAGTAGGAGGCCTGTCTCCCCAATATAGAGGAGGCCACATCGGGTGCAATGGATGCAGTAAATGATGTGTGAGGAGGTGCAGCTGAATTTGTGGCGGATATGGAAGGATCCCTTGGGGCCTTGGAGGGAAGGGAGGGGGGAGGTGTGGGGCACAAGTTTTGCATTTCTTGCGGTTGCAGGGGAAGGTGCTGGGAGTGGAGGTTGGGTTGGTGGGGGGTGTGGACCTGACGAGGGAGTCACGGAGGGAGTGGTCTTTCTGGAACGCTGATAGAGGTGGGGAGGGAAATATATCCCTGGTGGTGGGCTCCATTTGGAGGTGGCGGAAATGACGAAGGATGATATGATGTATCTGGAGGTTGGTGGGGTGGTAGGTGAGGACCAGTGGGGTTCTGTCCTGGTGGCGATTGGAGGGGCGGGGCTCAAGGGTGGAGGAGCAGGAAGTGGAGGAGATGTGGTGGAGAGCATCATCAATCACGTCTGGGGGGAAATTGTGGTCTTTGAAGAAGGAGGCCATCTGGGTTGTTCGGTTATGGATTGCCCTACCTTCTCCCTGATCATTCTCTTATTCCTCACGTATGAGTAAAATGCCTTTGGGTTCTCCCTAATCCTTCTTGCCAAGCCTTTTTCATGCCCCCTCCTGGCTCTCCTGAGTCCATTTCTGAGCTCCTTTCTAGTAAGCGTGTAATCCTCTAAAGTTGTGCTAGATCCTTGCTTCCTCCACCTTACATAAGCTGCTGCGTTCCTTTTGACGAGAAGCTCCTCTGTTCTCATTATCCAAGGTTCCTTAATCTTACCCCTTCTTACCTGTCTCAAAGGAACAAATTTGTGCATCACTCTCAACAACTGCTCCTTAAATAGTCTCCACATGTCTGCAGTGCCCTTTCTGAGGAACAATTGCTCCCAGCCTATACTTCCCAACTCCTGTCTGATAGCATCATAATTTCCTTTTCCCCAATTAAATATCTTCCCTCGGTAACTGCACCTTTCACTCTCCAAGGCTATGCTGAATGTGAGGCAGTTGTGATCACTGTCACCAAAGTGCTCTCCCACCGTGGAATCTGACATCTGTCCTGGCTCATTGCCTAGCACCAAATCCAAAATGGCCTCTCCCCTCGTCGGTCTGTCTACATACGGTGTAAGGAAACCCTCCTGAACACCCCTGACAAAAGCGGCTCCATCCAAACCATCTGCACTTAGGAGGTTCCAGTTGATATTGGGAAAGTTGAAATCACCCATAACAACAACCCTGCTACTTTTGCATTTTTCCAGAATCTGCCTGCCTATGAGATCTTCAATCACTCTACTACTATTAGATGGTCTGTAGAAAATCCCCAATGAGGTGGCTGTTCCCTTGTTGTTCCTAACTTCCACCCACACTGACTCAGTAGACAAACCTTCCTCAACAATCTTTGTTTCTGTAGCTGTGATGTACCCTCTGATTAGCAATGCTCCACCCCCTCCTCTTTTCCACCCTCCCTGCTCTTTTTAAACATTCTAAACCCTGGAACATCAAGCAATCATCCCTGCCCCTGTGAAAGCCATGTCTCTGTTATGGCCACAACATCATAGCCCCAAGTACTGATCCATGCTCTAAGTTCGTCACTCTTATTCTGGACACTCCTTGCGTTAAAGGAGACACACTTTAACCGATCCCTTTGTTTCATCGTGTGAGAAACCTTCCTGATAGATTTAGTATATCCTGTCACTGTCCTGACTGCAACTGACCCCGTCTAAGACATGTGGCTCCGATTCCCACCCCCCTGCCAAACTAGTTTAAACCCTCCCGAATCGCATGAGCAAATCTCCCACACAGGACATTTGTACCCCTCCAGGTGCGACCCATCCTTCATGTGCAGGTCCCACCTTCCCCAGAAGGTATTCCAATGGTCTAAGTATCTGAAGCCCTCCCTCCTGCACCAGCCTCGGAACCACATGTTAAGTTGCATTTGCTGACTGTTCCTCATCTCACTATCTCGTGGCATTGGTAGCAAACCTGAGATCACTACTCTACTCGTCCTGCTCTTCAGCTTCCAACCTAACTCTATGTAGTCACTTTTCAGATCCTCAGTCCCTTTCCTAGCTATATCATTGGTGCCAATATGTACCACACCCACGATTTCTGGCTGCTCACCCTCCCCCTTCAGAATCTTGTAAACCCGATTGGCGACGTCCTGGACCCTGGCACCAGGGAGGCAACATACCTTCCGGGAGTCCTGTTCCTGACCACAAAATCTCCTGTCAATCCATCTAACTATTGAGTCCCCCCTTTTCACTAGCGCTTTTCTATTCCCCCCCCCCCCTTCCCTTCTGAGCCTCAGTGCCAGAGACCTGACAACTATGGCTTTCCCCTGGTAGGCTGTCCCCACCAGCACTATCCAAAACAGTATACTTATTGCTGAGGGGACCGGCCACAGGGGATCCCTGCTCTGACTGTCGGTTTCCTTTTTTCCCCCTGACAGTAACCCAGCTGTCCTTATCCTGTGTCTGGGGAGTGACCACCTCCCTGTACATCCTCTCAGTTTCCCCCTCAGCCTCCCGGATGATCCGTAGTTCATCCAGCTCCAGTTCCCTAACTCTGTTTTCGAGGAGCTGGAGTTGGGTGCACTTCCCGCAGAGGTAGTCGACAGAGACATGTGAAGTGTCTCTCACTTGCCACATTCTGCAGGAGGAACATGCAACTGCCCTGATATCAATATCCCGCTGCTTTGAAAGCCCGCACAGAACTAAATAAAGGAAGAGAAGAAAAAAAGTCAGAGAAACCTGAAAACTTACCGAAGGGCCTGTTTCCATACTGTAGGGAATTTAATCTAAAAAAAACCCTGTCACTAATCCATAGTCATATGCCACCCTTATGGAGAGGGATGTTTTTCTGTTTTGCAGGCAGGATGTGACAATCTAATCATATTCTGTAAATGCTGCAGCTTAAGGAATAACCTGACATCACACTGTTTTAAGGAATAATCTAATCACATTGTTTTTGGGTGACATGTGACTATGGGGAGTGCCGGGGGTTGTGTCTTGCGTGCATGACTGACTGTGATGTAAAACCCTGTATAAAGGGAGGACGGCCCTTGTTCAGATAGCCTTGCTTCACATGCTTCGCAAGCACCACAAAGAATGTTAAGTGATCCTCCAAAAGTTGGTACTTGCTCAAATAAATCGTGGCTGTTCAGAGGTTGGCATATTGCAGTTGCATCAAGCATTCAAGAAGGGAATCTAACAACTCCCTAGGATAGCAGAATTGCTTTATGAGATGGAGTTATGGAAACAGGGCCTGTATTCCAGTTTCCTCTCACTGTCCAAAGGCATGCAAGTTAGGTAGATTGGCCATGCTAAATTGCCCATAATGTTCAGGGGTATAGATGAGTTAGCAGTGAGAAATGCAGGTCTACAGGGATAGGGTGGGGAGATAGGTTTGTGTGGAATGCTCTTTAAAGGGTCACTGTGGACCCATTAGGCTGAATGACCTGTTTCCACAATGTTGGGATTCTGTGAATTTCATCACTTAAGGTGTGGCAATTCTTTGGAATCCTCTACCTGAGAATATTTGGAAGCTCCATCATTGGGCATGTTTGAGACAGAAGTCAGTAGGTTTCTGGCAATTGACATTAATGGAGTGCAGGAAAATGGCATTGAGGGGATGATTGGTCATGATCTAGAATGATGGTAGGCTCTGTGTTGATTGGTCTGATCTGTTCTTCTGTTTCAATTGTATTTGTGCAAACCATGAATTGACATTTTATATCTTTGCATGATATTAGACAGTGTGAATTAACCTCTTGTTTTAGAATTTCTTGCTGCCAGTTACTGACCACCACTCTTTCCACATGCATGCAAAATAATAGTTTGCATTTTCCATGTAGAAAATGTTGCTCGGTGTGTCAGGAAGGTTTTCTGTCAGTCCTAGATGGTTAATATAACCTTGATTCAGGAATAGCACGTGGCTTAAGACTGTCAGTTCAAACTGACTTACGATTCTGAATAAGCAGCTAGGCAGTCAATATTGCTGTGGTATCATAGGTGTGAACTTTTAAAATGAGACCTAAACTGATTCCTTGTCTTCATGCTTTGGAGAACACAAAATAGCCCGCAGTACAAGGTTGCAGTTCTCTTGATTAGTTTTCGTCCCTAAGGCAGCATCACCAAAGTAAACCCGACTTATCTGTTCATATGTTGTCTTGACGTTCTCTTTATGTTACAAGTGACTCAACTTCAAGAATGCATAATTGACTTAAATATTTTGAGATGTCCTGAGGGTGTGCAAATGCTGTATTGAACAAGCTTGCTCTCTCTGATATTGTAGTCTGTTGTATTTTGTAATCATAAATATCACAGTAAATCTGTTCAACAGTGCTGCAATATATTTTCTGATTACGAAATGTATTTTTGTGCATCAAATATAGTTTTCAATTGAACCTTCAAACTGTTGAGAAACTGAAAACTATACAATAGAGCAATGAATAGACTTGAAGAATTTAGATCTGTTTTTCACACATTGTCAATCACTTAGCAGCCAAATCATCTATTTATAATACTATCAGGTATACCTGCCAGTTCAGAATGCCTGCCAAAAATACTACTTTACTGACCGTTCTTTAAATACAGATTTTTCTGTAGTAGGTTTAGTGTAGCTGATCATTTTTGCGTAAATTCTACCTTTTGTGCAGTGAAAGTAAAATAAATTCCAGCCAATCAAAAGATACCATTTGTAATGAAACAATGATGTAGGTCTTCACCATCTGTGGAATAAATCAACAAATGGACATGCAAGTCAAAAAGAGGAGTGCTGGACTTCGGGTTGTGAGTTCATGGAATGCCCTGCCAGTATCAGTGGTGGACCTCCCTCTTTATGGTCATTCAAGCGGGCATTGGATAAGGATATGGAGGTTCTTGGGCTAGTGTAGGTTAGGTAGGCTTCAGTCGGCGCAACATCGAGGGCCGAAGGGCCTGTACTGCGCTGTATTTTTCTATGTTCTATGTTCTATGTTCTAAAAGCACAGCCGGTCAGGCAGCATCTGAGGAGCAGGAGAGTTGACATTTCAACCATAAGCTCTTCATTCCTGGTGAGGAGTTTATGCTCAAAACATAGACTCTCCTGCTCATCAGATGCTGCCTGACCAGCTGTGCTTTTCCAGCACCATTCTTTTTGACTCTAATCTCCAGCATCTGCAGCCCTCACTTTCTCCCAAATGAACATGCAATACCAGTCATGGAAACAGTTAATGTGTCACCTTGTGATTCTTGGTGCTGATTTATGACATATTTGATACTTCAAAAGTTTGAAATTAATCTTTGACCTCATTGGAATCACCGTCAGCAGTGAGTGGTTTCCTGTTGACCAAGCAGTTATTCTATAAATATGTCATCAATAGATTCACATTCACGAGAACTTAAAGAAAGTCATCCAGTGTAGAATTCTGTGAATGACTGGTGATATTGAGTTTGAAATAAGATGGAAAATGAACACACGTGACAAATTTAAGGCACAAAGTACTGTAGAAGACCAAGCTGAATGCAGAAAGGAGATCAAATAAAGATCACAATAGGGATACACAAAGAGCACAAAAATAGATAGTGGCTTGCATAAAAGGAATCACAAAATAATTGATCATCAAAGGAAAGATGGGGCCAATTTAAAAACAAAAAGGAGGTGTTCTTGTGGATGCTGAAGTTAGAACTGAGGTGTGAAAGGAGCACTTAGCATCTGTTTCCACAGGAAAAGTTGATGCTATCAATGCCAAAGTTAAAGAAAGAGTTAATAACAATATTGGGTATGATTAAAATGAAATAAAGAGAAGATAATTAAAAGATCAGCATCCTTAAAACTAATCACCAATTCCAGATGCCACTTGAGTTATCAAGGGAATTAAAGGCTGGAAATTGCAGAGGCTTGGGCCACAACTTTTCTGTTCTATTTCTTATCTAATGCTAGAGGATTGCAAACTTTAGACGCCTGCTCAAAACAAGGAAGAGGGCTGACCCCAACGACAGAAGACCAGTGAGCCTTGCATGCTAATAATGGAGGAACTGGTAGGAAGAACCCAGCTTGCACAGAATTGAAGGACAGCCCAATATTGTAGAGTAAAATTAAACTTAATAACTTAATTTAGAAAGTTTGGGTTAGTAAATGAATTTTGGCACAGAATTGAAAAAGGGAGCCATTGCAAATGAGCTAACAGCCTGAGATTGCCTCTTTTTGATTAAAATGTTTTTGGTGAATTTTCTTTCTTCAATTTAGTGGATAGTATTGCAATGCAAGAATTTGATGTATGACTAAAGCCGAAAGAAAGACCATAATTTGAAATGTATGCCTTGTTAGAAATGACACTAGAATCAATATAAGGTATTCACTCGTTTTAAGATGTTAAATCAAGTTTCAATCAGATCACCCTCATCCTTCTAAACTCGACTGAGTACAGACCCCCAGGTCCTCAACTGTTCCTCATATGATAAGCCCTTTATTCCTGATATCGTTCTTGTCAACCACTTCTAAATCCATTCCAATGCCAGCGCATCTTTCCTAAAAACATAGGGCCGAAAACTGCTCTCAATATTTCAAATGCGGTCTGACCAGAGTCTTATACAACCTCAGTAGTACATCCCTGCTCTTGTATTCTAGCTCTCTTGAAATGAATGCTTACCTTGCATTTGCCTTTCTAACTGCCAACTGCACCTGCTTGTTAACCTTAAGAAAATCCTGAACTCTGATTCCCAAATCCCTTTATAGATTTCGGAAGACGTTCCCCCATTAGAAAAGAGTCTACGCCTCCATTCTTCCTACCACAGTGCATAACCTCTCAGTGTAAACTGTAACACAGACAGATCAAAGTTAAAAAGAGACAAACAGATTAAGAAAGTGGGCAGCAAAGTGGGTAAACGGAGTATGCTGTAAGGAAGTAGAAGATAATTCACTTTGTAAAGTTATTCACTTGTTAAAACAGGAAAGCAGAATATTTGAGATCACCTGTCTTGACTTTGGTGTGACAGATCACAAATGCTTTAGAGGTAATTGTTTTCATTCTGTGTTTTTCTTTCAGAATCAGATGCTGAATCCCAGTATATGGAACCATATTCCATACTCGTATCCAACATACCCTGCCACAGTACCTCTAAATGATCCCCGGTAATTATTCAATGATATGTTCATCAGTAAAGTGTTGCATTATTTGTGCACTTGAATTATTTTTAATCTTGTAAAGGAATGTGCACAGTTGTTAGCGAATTATATGTGCATGAAGTGTATTTTCTATTAAGATGAATTAATATTGCTGCACTGTTTTGGGAGATTGTCCATGAAATGTTAAAATCAAACCCATTCTCAAAGTTGGATTTTTAAAGGAATTTGTGGTATTTAAAAAGGCTTCATAAAATTTGATATTGTAATTTTTGTCAAATTATTTTATGAATGTTTTTATAAAAATTACTCTTTTACATGTTTGCCATAGTTTGCACACATTGTGCAAGATTGCACTGGTGGAACTTCATAAGCAATAAACCGTGCACTTGAAATTGTGTGCCCGAGTATGGAGAACCCAGTTTTCAGACTGGTGATGAGAGCCAAAAGAATGATGTAATAATGGTTAGATTTATTAAAATACTTCAGTAGAATATTATATTGTGCGTTAGTAAATTATCCGCTTTAAGGTCGCTTTCATGCAATGTTAACTAGCCTTATAAAAACAAGGCCAAGACCTTTTTCTTTTATCAGCAAGTTCACTAGTTGAAGCAAGTCTCTTCAAGCTAAGTTTAATTTGATATCAAATATTTTAGGCTTTCACATTCTCTTTGCATTTTGTTTCTTACCTTGCTTTTAATTTTGCTACAAAGTCCTCTAAATTTGAATGTTTTATTCCTTGCTCCCTTAAGGTTCAGAAAAGAATTAGTATAACACTCATTGGGATTATCAAAACAGATGATAATGTGTAAGCTTAAATGTTGTTTTGTAGAGCTGTTTCAGTGAATACATTAGTCACAAAGCTAGCAGTGGCATTATGCCACTTCCTAGGACTAGAGTAGATTGCCCCTCCAACAATTCTGTGGCTTGCTCTTTAATAGAAATAAACTCCAACTCCAATTTACTGCCTCTCTCAGATTTCATGTGCAATATTTCCCTCAATACAGCATAGAGTTTAGTTAATCAGCCCATTATACCTGCACATATCTTTGAAAGAACTAAAGTCGGGTTCTGCTATAACATGTTTCTCAACGCAAATTGGCTATAATGCGATTGAAAAACTTAGACTATTATTTGTAGAATGCAAACTTTCCTTACATATATTGGCTACTACACAATTCCGGTCCCATTGGTTTATATGGTGCTGCGATTACGTGATTTCCGAGAACAGAATTATCATGTTATATCAGAACAGCCTGAATGCAGTTTGTCTCTCTCCCCAAGTCTTTCACCATAATTCTGAACGTTATTTACCTTCATGCATTTATGCAGTTTCCTTTTGAATTTCACTGTTACATATTCTTCCACAGGTAATAAATTGCTCATCGTATTTTCTCTGTACAAAACACGTTTTTCCTCTGATTCCTTTGTCAGTCACCTGAAATCTGACTTCTTCTGTTAATTATATTAAGTTAGCGTTTCTATCCAAGGATTGGAAGGCCTGAATTCAAATCCCATCTGTTCCAGATATGTGTAATAACATCTCTGAACAGGTTAATTAGAAAATACCTCTAAAACGTGTAGGAGGGTCTGTTGTGGCACAGTGGTAGTGTCCCTACTACTGAAACAAGAGGCCTGAGTTCAAGTCCCGCCTGCTCCAGAGGTGTATCATAACATGTCTGAACAGGTAGGTTAAAAACATCTTTTAGGACATGTAGGGGCTGTTGTGGCACACTGGTGGTGTTCTTACCTCTCAACCAGGAGACTCTGGTTCAAGTCTTACCTGTTCCAGAAGTGAGTAATAACATTTCTGAACAGGTTGATTTGGAAAATATCTTAAAGCATGTGGGGGGTGGGGGAAGGTGGAGGAAGCGTGGTTGTTGGTGGTGGGTGGGTGGTGGTGGTGTTGTGGTGCAGTGGTACTTTCCCTATCACTGAATTAGGTGGCCCAGGTTCACTTCCCATTTTCTCCAGAGATGTGTCGTATCAGTTCTAAATAGGTTGATTAGAAAATATCTAGGAGCACCTATGAAGAGACACTGAGCATGCATGTCCATTGGTACACTTCAGCCCCTCTGTGACTCTTTGATATCACTGCATGCTGGTTTGGTCTGGAGTTCATAACTATTCCCCAAGAACAAATTTAAATTTTGTAAGCTTTTATGATTTAACCTTTGTAATAATACCCATTTTAAGGTGCTGTCATATTTTATTTTGGTTTTGGATGGTTTAAATAATATTTAAAATAGTGTAGAGAGAGATGATGTAACTGGAACACTGAATATGATACAGGCAAATGTAATACTCTGTTTCGTCAGCAAACCTATTGTGAGGAAAAGTATCAGTATTTCACCAACTGGCATAAGATTGAGATAGCATTTGCCCTTGGGAACAGTTTCTCTGTTTTGAATAACTTTGAATGCCTGTGCATGTTTACTTTTAGTCATCCTGTTGAAGTACAGCTCCTAGCTGATTCAGTCTTTCCATATAACTGAAGTCCCTCAAGCCTAGTACTTTTCTATTAAGTTTCTTCTGCAATTTCACAAATACTTTGACGTACTATCGAAAGATTAGAGCCCCAATTAAACACACTACTCCAATTAAGACCTTATCAGCATTTTAATCAAGATTAATATTGATTCGTCATTTTTATGCTGTAGCCCTCTTAAAAAAGCTAAGAATTCCATATGTTGTTTTTTTAAAATAACCTCCTCAACTTGTTTTGCCACCTTCAAAGATTTATGTTTCAATGCCCCAGGTCTCCTTGTTCCTATACCCCCTTTAAAATTATACTATTCACTATATATTGCCTCTTGTTATTTGTGTGAATAAAATATATAATTTCATGCTTGTTTGATTTACATTGTCCCTGCCATATGTGTCCCCATTTCACAGACTTGTCTGTCTTTCAGAAATTTATTGCTAATCCTTCTCATTCTTCACTATATTTTGTTTTAAACATATTTTTCTAACGTAGACTCTTAATAATTACAACTATATATTTCCTGTTTCAATCCTTTGGGCTTTGCTCCAACAATTTATATTTGTGTAGCATGTTTTGAAATAATACAATTGATATGTGGTTAGATTTGCATATTAAGGTGGAGTACACACCAAGGTTACCTTTGGCCTATTATGTGGTACTTTGTCAAATAGATTTTGAAGGTCCTTATGCACAATATCAACTTTCCTACTCTGCTAGCATCCTTCATTAAAGATTGTGAATTAGGTTATGACTAGTATTAGAACAATGCATCCAAGCTAATATTGCCAGTTTTAAGGGGCAGCACGGTGGCTCAATGGTTAGCACTGCTGCCTCACAGCATCAGGTCCCAGGTTCGATTCCAGCCTCAGCCAACTGTCTTTGTGGAGTTTGCACATTTTCCCCGTGTCTGCGTGGGTTTCCTCTAGGTGCTCCGGTTTCCTCCCACAGTCCAAAGATGTGCAGGTCAGTGAATTGGCTATGCTAAATTGCCCATAGTGTTAGGTGCTCTAGTCAGAGGGAAATGGGTCTGGCTGGATTACTCTTCGGAGGGTCGGTGTGGACTAGTTAGGCCGAAGGGCCTGTTCCAAACTGGAGAGAATCTAATCTAATCAGGGAAAGAGACATTAGGTCTTGTGTTCCACCACTTGTTGGAGGAGATTTCAACACGTACTGTGAGATCCTGTTCATGTTCCCAAATGCCTCTGACTTGAGCAGCATTTGTTTCAAGAAATTTGGTGGCACAGCTCTTGATTTTGGGAGGGTGTGTTAGTAATGTTGCACCATGCAAATTTGCTGTATTAGTTTCCTTATGTCACTCAGCTCATTGATCTCCTTGTGGCACTGGTATGTATTTCTTGTGTGAGAGAATTTGAGACCATTATTTGTATCCCCTCTCTTCTTATGGAAGAACAGATTTCTTTAATATAGTGTTGCCCACTGAAGATGGTACTTTATCTCTTCAAAGTTTGTGAGAAGATTTGTAGCTCGGGTGCTCATTGTAGTTCTGTTCGCCAGGCTGGGAATTTGTGTTGTAGACGTTTCGTCCCGTCTAGGTGACATCCTCAGTGCTTGGGAGCCTCCTGTGAAGCGCTTCTGTGTTGTTTCCTCCGGCATTTATAGTGGTTTGTCTCTTCCACTTCCGGTTGTCAGTTCCAGCTGTCCGTTGCAGTGGCCAGTATGTTCAGTAATGACAGCCAGACTACTACGACCACTAGGACTCATAACAGCACACAAACCAACAGCCATTCTCAGACAACAACTCACCAGGAGAAAGGACCCGATACCCAGCATGAGCAAAACCAACGTAGTGTACAAAATCCCATGCAAGGACTGCACAAAACACTACATAGGACAAACAGGAAGAAAGCTAATGATCCGTATCCATGAACACCAACTAGCCACGAAACGGCACGACCAGCTAACCTTAGTAGCCACGCACACAGATGACAAGCAACATGAGTTCGACTGGGGCAGCACTACTATTATAGGACAAGCCAAACAGAGAACAGCCAGGGAATTCCCAGAGGCATGGCACTCATCCACAGATTCTATCAACAAACACATCGACCTGGACCCAATATACCGGCCACTGCAGCGGGCAGCTGGGACAAACCACTATAAATGCCGGAGGAAACAACACAGAAGCGCTTCACAGGAGGCTCCCAAACACTGAGGATGTCACCTAGACGTGGGACGAAACATCTGCAACACAAATTCCCAGCTCGGCGAACAGAACCACAACAACTTTATCTCTCCTTTGCACAATCTCAGGAGAGTTCCCATGTTTTCTTGTTCATCTTTGGTACAGCCTATTCCTTCTTTTGATATCTGTGTCAAATCCACAGATTTGAAAAAATGCACAAAAGCCACAATACACAGTCACCCAACAGCAAACTTGGTGAGTTGAAGAGTGTGGCGCTAGAAAAACACAGCAGGTCAGGCAACATCCGATTTAACAGGAGAGTCTATGGTCGGTAGTGTAGTGGACAATGAAGAGGAATATCTCTGAGCACAGTGGGACCTTGATCAGATAGTCCAATGGACCAAGGAGGCAGATGGAGTTTGATGTAGATAATGAGAGACAAACTAGGGCAAGATTTGTGCAGTTAATAGTCTGGCTCTGGGAGTATTGCTAAACAAAGAGGTCTAAGATGCAGGTGTGTAATTCCTTGAAAATGGAGTCAGAACATTTGAGCAGAGTAGTTCGGATGTCATGTGACTGTACAGGACATTGGTCAGGCCACTTTTAGAATGTTTGTCGAGCTGAGAACCTGATTTGCAGATATTTTGTCCCTTGTCCATGTGACATCTTCAGTGCTTTGGAGCCTCCTGTGATGCGCTGCCATGCCTGCTGCTTACAATGGCCAGTTCTGGCTGTTCATTGTCATGGCCGGTATATTGGGTCTAGGTCTATGTGACTGTTGATGGAGTCCATGGATGAGTGCCATGCTTCTAGAAATTCTCTGGCTGTCCTCTGTTTGGCTTGTCCTATGATCGTTGTGTTGTCCCAATTTGTGGTCCTCGTCATCTGTGTGTGTGGCTACTAGGGACAGCTGGTCATGGTGAAAGTGAGGACTACAGATGCTGGCGATTAGAGCCGAGAGTGTGGTGCTGGAAAAGCATAGCAGGTCAGGCAGCATCCGAGAAACAGGAAAATCAACTTTTCAGACAAAAGCCCTTCATGAGGAAGGCGTTTAGTGGCTAGTTGGTGTTCATGGATGTAAACTTAGTTGTTTTCCTGTTTGTCCTATATAGTGTTGCATGCAGAGTCTGATTAGAACAAGTCAACATGGATTTAGTAAAGGGAGGTCATGCCTGACAAACCTGTTGGAATTTTTTGAAGAGGTAACAAGTAGGTTAGACCAGGGGAACCCAGTGGATGTGGTCTATCTGGACTTTCAAAAGGCCTTTGATAAGGTGCCACACGGGAGACTGCTGAGCAAGGTGAGGGCCCATGGTGTTCGAGGTGAGCTGCTGGGATGGATTGAGGATTGGCTATCTAACAGAAGGCAGAGAGTTGGGATAAAAGGTTCTTTTTCAGAATGGCAGCCGGTGACGAGCGGTGTCCCGCAGGGTTCGGTGCTGGGGCCACAGCTGTTCGCATTATATATTAATGATTTGGATGAGGGAACCGGGGGCATTCTAGCGAAGTTTGCCGATGATACAAAGTTAGGTAGACAGGCAGGTAGTACTGAGGAAGTGGGGAGGCTACAGAAGGATCTAGACAGGTTGGGAGAGTGGTCCAGGAAATGGCTGATGGAATTTAACGTGAGCAAGTGCGAGGTCTTGCACTTTGGCAAAAAGAATATAGGAATGGACTACTTTCTAAATGGTGAGAAACTTAATAAAGCCAAAGCACAAAGGGATCTGGGAGTGCTAGTCGAGGATTCTCTAAAGGTAAACATGCAGGTTGAGTCTGTGATTAAGAAAGCGAATGCAATGTTGTCTCTTATTTCAAGAGGGTTGGAATATAAAAGCAGAGATGTACTACTAAGACTTTATAAAGCTCTGGTTAGGCCCCATTTGGAGTACTGTGTCCAGTTTTGGTCCCCACACCTCAGGAAGGACATACTGGCACTGGAACGTGTCCAGCGGAGATTCACACGGATGATCCCTGGAATGACAGGTCTAGCATATGAGGAACGGCTGAGGATACTGGGGTTGTATTCGTTGGAGTTTAGAAGATTAAGGGGAGATCTAATAGAGACGTACAAAATAATACATGGCTTTGAAAAGGTGGATGCTAGAAAATTGTTTCTGTTAGGCGAGGAGACTAGGACCCGTGGACACAGCCTTAGAATTAGAGGGGGTCATTTCAGAACGGAAATGCGGAGACATTTCTTCAGCCAGAGAGTGGTGGGCCTGTGGAATTCATTGCCACGGAGTGCAGTGGAAGCCGGGACGCTAAATGTCTTCAAGGCCGAGATTGATAGGTTCTTGTTGTCTAGAGGAATTAAGGGCTACGGGGAGAACGCTGGCAAGTGGAGCTGAAATGCGCATCAGCCATGATTGAATGGCGGAGTGGACTCGATGGGCCGAATGGCCTTACTTCCACTCCTATGTCTTATGGTCTTATGGTAGTCTTTCAATGGATTCTTGTAAATTACGTTAGTCTTGCAAATGATTGCGTTTAGGGTCTTTTGTCCTGGTGCAGAAAGGATTTACAGGGATGGGACTGGAGGGTTTGATTTTTGGGGAAAGGTTGAATAGGCTGGGGCTTTTTATCCTGGAGCATTGGAGGCTGAGAAGTGACCTTAGAGATTTATAAAGTCATGAGGAGAATGGATAGGGTGAATAGCCAAGAGCCCTTTCCTACTGTGGGGGAGTCCAAAACCAGAGGACATAGATTTAAGTTGAGAAGGAAAGATTTAGAAAGGACCTGACGGGTAACTTTTCCACACACAGGATGGTGTGTGTTTGGAACGAGTTACCAATGGACATAGTGGAGACGGGTACAATTAGAATATTTAAACACGTCAGGATGGGCATATTACAAAGGAAGGTTTAGAGGAATTTAGGTTAAATGCTGACAAATGGGACTAGGTCAGATTTAGATGTCTGGTGAGCATAGATGAGTTAAACCAAAGGGTCTGTTTCTGTGACACTATGACTCTGTGAAAGAGCTAACCTTGGATATTTAAATTATTTCCACAAATTTTAATCCCCATCTCTGGTAAAATATTGATTTTCATCCCTGCCAGTTACTAACAGGTACACAACTGGTGGGGGTCATTTTTTTGAGTACCTTTCAACTTCAGTGATTATCTTACAATTTTGCTTGTTGCCTGTGTATCAACTAATAGTAGATAATTTATTCTGATTCATGCTGCTTCCACTGAGAAAAATAGCTAAACCACCCCCACACCCGCATCTCATAATAATTGTTGAATGATCTAATCTGTTGTTTGTGGCTGCCACACTGGTCCACACAGTAACAGTGACCGTATGTCCAAAACATTGCATGAATGGGAAATGATTTGGCCATCCTGAGAATATAATAAAGTGCTATATAAATGCTGATATTTTTTCAAGGTTATATGCTGAACTGTCATGGAAGCATGAAATTCTGTACCTGTGAGCCTTCTAAGAATTGCCAAGACTTGTTTGTTGATCAGAATCTGATTTCACTGCCTTTGTGCTTGTCTGCTTCGAACAGGGTTTGGGGTATGTGCAGGAAGTCAGCATATAATAATATTGTAGCAGAATTGTTCACAAAATATCAAACCTGCTAAAATTGAAGGGATTCTATGAAGAAGAAGTATTTTAAATTGGAATGTTAAGTAGTATGATCTGTAAAATCAATTTTGTGTTGCTTTTAAAATGCTTTTAAATTCCTTTTTGAAAAATAGCCTTTGTCAACATCGCATGCTACAGCTTGCAAGTTGACTGTGATAGCGATTTCCTGGAATCTGGGAGTATTACAAGAATGAAATTTTATTCTTCCAAACATTGATAAACCATTTGGTGTGCAGCATACAGACAGTTATACATAATGCAGTTGCTATCTCCACTGATGGTAGTAACAGATATTTTAAATTGCTGGGATAGGGCAATTAGGTCAATCAAGCCAGCTACATGGGAACTTCTACTGTAGCTTAGAGAAAGTTTTCTGAAGTTCTTTATCCTTCAAGAAAAGCACAACGACATATCAGTATGGATCTTTTGTGTCATTTTAGTTTATCTGTTAGCTCTCTGGCATAGGCTGTGACTAAAGAAAGGCTTATATTTATATTGTATCTTTAAAATGCTCAGGATTTCTAAATGGCTTACAATTCAATGCAATTTTAAAGAAGCAAAGTGGTTATGCTAATAATCTCCAATTTGAAACCAGAGACTGAGTCCTGTATATCCTAACATTAGTGTTTTATAAGAGAACTACTAGTAGTTTTAATCACTTCAGAGCCATGAAGATGTGTTGCTGTTGGACCTGATTATTGAAAGGTGATATCTGTTGGAGTAGTCTGACAGCTTCATTAGGAAATGTCTTGATTTGTTCCCACCAAGAATGATATATGGAAAACAAAATTACTGATGTGCAGAAGTTGCTAAAGAGTCATTCTTTAAAAATCTATTGGTGTTGCCTTGACATGAGCAGTTAGAAGAAATGTATGTGACTTTGATTTGGAATTGGAATGCCTTATCAGAAACCGTGCTAGCAACAGACAGCAGAAACCATAATAGCTTTGAAGGTATTAAATAACCTTTTTAAGAAGGCAGGGAATTGGAACAAAATAAATAACTATCTTAGAAAGCCAGCACTGGTATGATGAACCAAATGGTTGTTTCTTGTGATGTAATCTTTTTAATGATTCTGATATTTGCTTAATGATCCTTTCCTACTTTTATTGCACCAGTTAGTCTTTTTTTATAGTCATTGCATTCAGCTGTCCTTTTAGTGCTTTAATATTTTGTGTAATAGGTTAGAGAAAAGTAGAGTAGATGCTAAATACATAAGTAAATTGAACCGTACAAGTTCAAGAATTTATGTATGTTTCAAGACACATTTGTCACACATTTAAAAAAAAGTTGATTCAAAGTTGAACATTTTTATGATATATGTCAGAATGAGAAAGAAAGCCATTCATTATTTGCAATTTTTCATGATCGTTATAAAATGGGGTCCGTTTAGAAGGAAAGGGCCAAATAGTTGCATACAAAAGGGGGGGAAAAGGCTAAAAATAACAATTATCTGTTAATTCAACTCTTGCACCTGTCTAAGACTATATCCACAGAGAATCCCTCATCTATCAGTTAGAGACCATCAGATGCTCCAGAACCCAAACTACATATTTGCAATACCAGTAGTATTTATTTGTACCATATTATGCCTTGATTATATTTCTGTTTGGGCACTAGAAATGCAAGTTCATGCAGTCAGTCAGTTGCAGTTCTGACTGAACAATAATTTGGTAGATGGTAAATTCCCAAGCTGAATGCGAAACAACTCACTGAATGTGATTATGTTGGTTCTTTTATTTCAAGTTTTTTTCCTCCCCTTTTTAGTTAATGCACTCAATTTCCTGTGAACTTCAATCTTTCTGGACTAAGAAGAGAGTGGGTAGTTTGTTTCCAGTCCGAAAGACTAGCAAATTCCTCAGATACTCCCATTGCACTGGCAGAGTAATACTATCAGAGTAGAAGGAGTTCTGAGGTTATTCGTGAGTTTGTGTACAGGTTACAACAAGGGGTTAATTTGCTGTTTGATTGCCCATCTATTCCAATGAAGAAGTTGACTTCTAACCACGATGACTTAAGGTGAGTATTCATGGGTACATGCAGCTCTATGATTTTGTTGGTTCACATCACAGTTGAAGGAGGGAGTGAAAGTGTGCAGCTCATCACTTTGCATTCTCATTTCAGTTGTACTTTCTACTGATGGTGAGTGGTGGTGACAGTGGTGGTCTGTTGGGGATGGGAATGTAGGAAATAACTGAAGCAAAGTTGATGTCTGATTGCCCCCATTTCTCATTTGAGTGTAAAGTCAGTCCTCTTTTCAAGGACAGTCCTCTTTTCATTTTTCATGGAATAATGCTAAACGTAGTTTTGTCCTTTTGACTTGGTATTGCTACGCAGATAAAATTAAAGCTGTATTCACTTCCAATTTTTGCAGTACATTTCTAGAGTTTTAATTTGCTGTTGGAGGGGAGATGAGTGTCAGTTGTATTCCCAGCAGCTGTCATTTTGGTTGGATTCTTTTTTTCTTCCCTTAAAGCTCAGTAATTTCATAGAGAAATACGAATACAGTAATTACACATCCATTTCTGAGAAGCATACTTAGCCATGATTGATTTTTTTTTTGCACTGTCATGATATTCTTTAACAAAACCAAGTGACCAGACTTATGGCATTTTCAAGTGATTTTTCCGGTAGGGAAATAAAAATGAAGTACTGACATCTTGTGTAAGTGAGCGCAGAAACGGCTATGGTAGTGATTTACCTACTTTGAGTACTCGTTATTGATTGTATTTGCTATATTTTAAAATAATGTTGATATATTATTACTGAAATGGCCTTTTGTCACCTGAAGCATGTTCTTCGTTTAAATGTTAAACATAATTTCAACTTAAATAGGCTGATCAAAACAACAGAAGCATTGTCATTGTACCTTGTTGGTACCGATGTAATAGCTTATGCTGTGTAAATAAGCAGCGAACAGTTTGCAGTTGTCATTTTATAACTAATGGTTGCACTCAGCAGTGGTCTATACGAGCATATATATTGAGAGCAGGAGTCATCTGTTTGGCCTGTTGAGGCATAATATGCTTTGAGATCGTGGCTAATCTGATTGTGGTCTCTACTTTGATATCGTCCCCTAAATCTATGTTGACTTCCTTGTCAGTCAAAATTCTTAAGTAGCTCAGCCTTAGAAATATTCAAAGATCTTTCCTCCACTCTTCTCTGGGAAGTGGAATTCCATAAACTAATGGCCATTTAAGGGAGAACAAAGTTCTCAACTACACTGTAAATGGGATGTCCCTTATTTTTAAGGCTGCATTTCTGGATGACACCGCTGCTAGGTTTCAGTCTGCTGTGGGCCTGGAGTCACATGTAGACCAGACAAGGATGGCCCGAAGGGACAAAGCAGAGAACAACGTAAGACTGATAAATTAAACTGCATTTATTTCAATGCAAGGAGCCTAACAGGGAAGGTAGGTTAATTCAGGGCATGGTTAGGAACATGGGACTGGGATATCACAGCAATTACAGAAACATGGCTTAAGGATGGACAGGACTGGCAGCTTAATGTTCCAGGATACAAATACTACAGGAAGGACAGAAAAGGAGGCAAGAGAGGAGGGGGAGTGGCCTTTTTGATAAGGGAGAATGTTACCGCTGTATTGAGGGAGAATATTCCTGGGAATACATCCAGGGAAGTTATTTGGGTGGAACTGAGAAATAAGAAAGGGATGATCACCTTATTGGGATTGTATTATAGACCCCCTGATAGTCAGAGGGAAATTGAGAAATAAATTTGTAAGGAGATCTCAGTTATCTGTAAGAATATTAGGGTGGTTATGGTAGGGGATTTTAACGTTCCAAACATAGACTGGGACTGCCATAGTGTTAAGGGTTCAGATGGACAGGAATTTGTTAAGTGTGTACAAGAACATTTTCTGATTCAGTATCTGGATGTCCCTACTAGAGAAGGTGCAAAGCCTGATCTACTCTTGGGAAATAAGGCAGGGCAGGTGACTGAGATGTCAGTGGGTGGAGCACATTGGGTCCAGTGACCATAATTCTATTAGTTTTAAAGTAGTGATGAAAAAGCATAGACCAGATCTAAAAGCTGAAGTTCTAAATTGAGAAAGGCCAATTTTGACTGTATTGGGCAAGAACTTTCAAAAGTTGATTGGAGGCAGATGTTCACAGGTAAAGGGATTGGTGTAAAATGGGAAGCCTTCAGAAATGAGATAACAAGAGTCCAGAGAAAGTATATTCCTGTCAGGGTGAAAGGAAAGGCTGGTAGGTATAGGGAATGCTGGATGACTAAAGAAATTGAGGGTTTGGTTAAGAAAAAGAAGGAAGCATATGTCACGTATAGACAGGATAGATCAAGTGAATCCTTAGAGTACAAAAGCAGTAGGAGTATACTTAAGAGAGAAATCAGGAGGGCAAAAAGGGGGCATGAGAGAGTTTTGGCAAATAGAGTTAAGGAAAATCCAAATTTTACAAATACGTTAAGGACGAAAGGGTAACTAGGGAGAGAATAGGGCCCAGATTCCTGATGAAGGACTCCTGCCCAAAATGTTGATTTTCCTGCTCCTCAGATGCTGACTATGCTGTGCTTTTCCAGCATTACTGTAATCTTTACTCCAGTCTCTACTATCTGCAGTCCTTACTTGTGTCCAGAGAAAAGGACCCCTCAAAGATCAGCAAGGTGGCCTTTGCATCAAGCCGCAGGAGATGGGGGAGATACGAAACAAGTGTTTTATGTCAGTATTTACTGTGGGAAAGGACATGGAAGATATAGAATGTAGGGAAATATCTTGACATCTTGAAAAATGTCCATATTACAGAGGAGGCCGAATGTCTTGAAATGCATAAAAATGGATAAATCCCCAGGACCTGATCAGGTATACCCTAGAACACTGTGGGAAGCTAGGGAACTGATTGCTGGGCCCCTTGCTGAGATATTTGTATCATCGATAGTCACAGGTGAGGTGCCGGAAGACTGAAGGTTGCCTAACGTGGTGCCACTGTTTAAGAAGGGTGGTAAGGGCAAGCCAGGGAACTATAGACCAGTGAGCCTGACGTTGGTGGTGGGCAAGTTGTTGGAAGGAATCCTGAGGGACAGGATGTACGTGTATTTGGAAAGGCAAGGACTGATTAGGGATAGTCAACATGGCTTTGTGCTTGGGAAATTATGTCTCAAACTTGATTGAGTTTTTTGAAGAAGTAACAGAGGATTGATGAGGGCAGAGCGGTAGATGTGATCTGTATGGATTTCAGTAAGGTGTTCGACAAGGTTCCCAGTAGGATTTTGGTTAGCAAGGTTAGATCTCATGGAATACTTGGAGAACTAGCCATTGGATAGTGAACTGGAGGGTTATTTTTCAGACTGGAGGCCTGTGACCCGTGGAGTGCCACAAGGATCAATGCTGGGGCCACTACTTTTCATTTTATATGAATGATATGGATGTGAGCATAAGAGGTACAGTTAGTAAGTTTGCAGATGACACCAAAATTGGAGGTGTAGTGGACAGTGAAGAAGGTTACCTCTGATTACAACGGGGTCTTGATCAGATGGGCCAATGGGATGAGTAGTGGCAGATGGAGTTTAATTTGGATAAATGCAAGGTGCTGCATTTTAGGAAAGCAAATGTTAGTAGGACTTAATGGTAAGGTCCTAGGGAGTGTTGCTGAACAAAGAGACCTTGGAGTGCAGGTTCATAGCTCCTTGAAAGTGGAGTCACAGGTAGAAAGGATAGTGAAGAAGGCATTTGTTATGCTTTCCTTTACTGGTCAGAGTGTTGAGTACAGGAGTTAGGAGGTCATGTTACGGCTGTACAGGACATTGGTTGGCCCACTGTTGGAATATTGTGTGCAATTCTGGTCTCCTTCCTATCGGAAAGATGTTGTGAAACTTGAAAGGGTTCAGAAAAGATTTACAAGGATGTTGCCAGGTTTGGACGATTTGAGCTATAGGGAGAAGCTGAACAGGCTGGGGCTGTTTTGCCTGGAGCATCTCAGGCTGAGGGGTGACCTTATAGAGGTTTATAAAATCATGAGGGGCATGGGTAGGATAAATAGACAAAGTCTTTTCCCTGGAGTGAGGGAGCGCATAGGTTTAGGGTGAGAGGGGAAAGATATAAAAGAGATTTAAAGGGCAACCTTTTCACGCAGAGGGTGGTGCGTGTGTGAAATGAGCTGCGAGAGGAAGTGGTGGAGGCTAAAACCATTGCAACATTTAAAAGGCATTTGGATGGGTAAATGAATAGAAAGGGTTTGGAGGGATATGGGCTGGGTGCTGGCAGGTGCGACTAGATTGGATTGGGATATCTGGTCGGCATGGACGGGTTGAACCAAAGGGTCTGTTTCCATGCAGTACATCTCTATGACTCTAAGTTAAGAATATTATCTTTGACCATCACAACATTCGCCACTTCTTTTCCACTTCCTCCGCCTCCTTCTAGGTCACTATCTGAAGTTGAACTGGGCAATCGTATTGTCAGTGTCCTGGTCAGTCCAAACACTAGTTTCCAAAGCTTTGTCCTTCATTTCAGGCTGTCTACCTCAATGTCCGTTGGACTGCCCACCCCCAAACCTTCCTCCCTTTATCCATTGTTGCAAATCTATACATGCCTTCAATGTCAGGTTTAATGGTTTTCCATGACACACAAATTCTAGTTCATCTAAAATGTTGTTGATGCAATGACGAGACTCACGGTTGGTGTGTTGCCTCCCAGGTGCCAGGGTCCGTGATGTCTCGGTTCGTATTTTTGCGGTCCTGAGGGGAGAGGGTGACCAGCCTCAAGTCGTGGTCCATGTAGGTACCAATGACATAGGTAGAAAGAGGGATGGGGATGTAAAGCGGGATTTCAGGGAGCTAAGGTGGAAGCTGAGAGCTAGAACAAACAGTTGTTATCTCTGGTTTGTTACCCATGTTATGGGATAGCGAGGCAAGGAATAGAGAGAGATATCAGCTGAACAAGTGTCTGCAAGGATGGTGCAGAAGGGAGGGTTTCAGGTATTTGGATAATTGGGGCTCATTCTGGGGAAGGTGGGAACCAGAAGGGTACTAATATCCTGGGTGGGAAATTTGCTGGTGCTATTCGGGTAGGTTGAAACTAGTTCAGCAGGGGGATGGGAACCTGAGGTGTAGTTGCAGTGCACAGGAGGATAAGAATAGGGAGGACAAGGACAGGATTTCAGGGTCACAGGAATGTGCTGGCAAACAGCAAACTGGTTTGAAGTGTGTCTACTTCAACACCAGAAGTATCTGAAATAAGGTAGGTGAGCTTGCAGCATGGATAGGTACCTGGGACTTTGATGCTGTGGCCATTTCAGAGACATGGATAGAGCAGGGTGAGGAATGGATGTTGCAGGTTCCAGGGTTTAGATCTTTCATTAAAAACAGGCAAGGTGATAAAAGGGGGGAGAGGTGTGGCCTGTTAGTCAAGGATAGTATAATGGTGGCTGAGAGAACTTTTGACGAGGACTTGTCGACTGAGGTAGTGTGGGCTGAGGTTAGAAACAGGAGAGGAGAGGTCGCACTGCTTGGATTTTTTTAAAGGCCTCCACAGAGTTCCAGGGAGATGGAAGAGAGGATTGGAAAAATTATTCTGGGTAGGAGTGAAAGGAACAGGGTGGTCATTATGGGGGACTTTAACTTCCCCAAGATTGACTGGAAATGTTATATATCTAGTACGTCAGATGGATCAGTTTTTGTTCAATGTGTGCAGGAGGGTTTCCTGACACAGTATGTCAAAGGGCCGGCAAGAGGAGAGGCCACACTCGATCGGATGCTTGGTAATGAACCAGACCAAGTGTTTGATTTAGTTGTAGATGAGCACTTTGAATAGAGTGACCATAATTCAGATACATGCCACAGGTCAAGAGTTGTTGATGGGGTAGCGGGATGCAGACAATGGAAATGTGGAGCTGGTTTAAGGAACAGATATTGCATGTCCTTGATAGGTATGTCCTTGTCAGGCAGGGAGGAAGTGATCAAGTAAGGGAACTATGGTTTACTACAGAAATTGCATCTCTTATTAAGCAGAAGAAGGAGGCTTGTGTGTTGATGAAACAAGATGGTTCAGATGAGGCGATGGGAGTGTTACAGATCAGCTAGGAAGGATTTAAAGAGACAGTTAAGAAGAGCAAAGAGAGTACACAAGCAATCTTTAGTAAATAGAATAAAGGAAAAGCCTAAAGCTTTCTACAGGTATGCGAGGAGTAAAAGAATGACTAGGGTAGGAATAGGGCCAGTCAAAGACAGAAGTAGGAAGTTGAGTGCGGACTCTGTGGAGATCGGAGAGATGCTAAGCGAACATTTCTCATCGATTTTAACTCCGGAACAGGAGAATATTGTAGAGGAGAAGAATGAGGTACGAGATATTAGACTAGAAAGGATCGAGGTTAGTTACAAACAGGTGTTATCAATTCTAGAAGGAGTGAAAGTAGACAAGTCCCCTGGGCCGGATGGGATTTATTCGAGTTTTCTCTGGGAAGTTAGGATGGAGATAGCAGAGCCTTTGATTTTGATATTTGAGTTCGCTTTGATATTTGAGTCGCCATTGTCAACAGGTTTAGTACCTGAGGACTGGAGGATTGCAAATGTGCCCTTGTTCAAAAAGGGCAGTAGAGATGACCCAGGTAATTATAGACCAGTGAGCCTTCCTTCTGTTATAGGAAAGGTTTTGTAAAGGATTATAAGAGATAAGATTTATAATCATCTAGCTAGCAACAATTTGATTTCAGATAGTCAACATGGTTTTGTCAAGGGCAGGTCGTGTCTCACAAACCTCATTGAGTTTTTTGAGAAGGTGACCAAGCATGTAGATGAGGGTAGGGCAGTTGATGTGGTATACATGGACTTCAGAAAAACCTTTTGATAAGGCTCCACATGGTAGGCTGTTGGAGAAACTGCAGAGGCATGGAATCGAGGGTAATTTAGCAGTTTGCATCAGAAACTGGCTTTCTGAAAGAAGGCAGCAAGTGGTGGTTGATAGAAAATATTCAGCCTGGAGTCTGGTTACTAGTGGTGTTCCACAAAGATCTGTTTTGGGACCACTGCTGTTTGTCATTTTTATAAATGACTTAGACGCAGGCATAGGTGAATGGATTAATAAATTTGCGGACGACACTAAAGTCGGTGGAGTAGTGGACAGTTTGGAAGAATGTTACAGGTTGCAGAGGGATTTGCATAAACTGCAGAATTGGGCTGAGAGGTGGCAAATGGAGTTCAATGCAGCTAAATGTGAGGTGATGCACTTTGGGAAGAATAACAGGATGGCAGAGTACTTCGTCAATGGAAAGGTTCTTGGTAGTGTGGATCTGAAGAGGGATATTGGAGTCCATGTACGTAAATCCCTAAAAGTTGCCAGCCAGGTTGATAGTCTGTTAAGAAGCCATACAGTATGTTAGGTTTCATTCGTAGAGGGATTGAGTTCCGGAGCCGCAATATCATGCTGCTTCTATCCAAAATGCTAGTGCAGCCACACTTGGAATATTGTGTACAGTTCTGGTCACCATATTTCGGGAAGGATGTGGAAGCATTGGAAAAGGTGCAGAGGAGATTTACCAGGATGTTTCCTGGTCTGGAAGGAAGTTCTTATGAGGAAAGGCTGAGAAACTTTGGTCTGTTCTCATTGGAAAGAAGAAGGCTGAGGGGATTTGATAGAGACATACAAGATGATTCAAGGATTAAATAGGGTAGACAGAAAAGACTTTTTTCCTAGGATGATGATGTCAGCTTGTACGAGGGGGCGTAACTATAAATTGAGAGGTGATAGATTTAAGACAGACATCAGAGGCAGGTTCTTCATGCAGAGTGTGGTAAGGGCGTAGAATGCCTGCTAATGTAGTCAACTCAGTCACATTAGGGAGATTTAAACAATCCTTAGATAAGTATATAGATGATGATGGGATAGTGTAGGGGGGTGAGCTGAGAATAGTTCACAGTTTGGCGCAACATCGAGGGCCGAAGGACCTGTTCTGCGCTGTAATGTTCTATGTCTGTGTGCCTATTAACGCTGCATAGCCTTACCAGACCACAGGCAGGTCATTAGAGAGAGATGAATGGTGATAGTTTAACCCATGGGTCACCAGGTGAGGGGAGCAATTGAAAAGAAGAGTTCTTTATGATAATCTCATCTGGTATGGTATTGAATCCATGCTGTTGGTATCACTCTGCATCAGAAGCTGGCTGTCCAGCTCCTGCTAAGGGTCATTTAGCTCAAGTAGTTCCTTTTCAACCTGTCATGATGACCCTTAGGTTAAACCATCACCAGTCATAGAGTTTCTGCTGTGTGAAAGCAAACCAGTCGGTGCATCAAGTCCACACCAACTCTCCAAAGAGCATCTCACCCGGACCCACCTTCCTATTTTATCCCTGTAACCCTGCATTTCCCATGGCTAATCCACCTAACCTACACACCCCTAGACACTATGGGCAATTTAGCTCGGCCAATCCATCCCACCTGCACATCTTTGGACTATGGGAGGAAACCAGAGCAACAGGAGGAAAGCTATGCAGACATGGAGAAAGAGACAGTCACTCAAGTCAGGAGTTGAAACTGGATCCCTCGTCCTGTGAAGCAGCTGTGCTAGCCACGGAGCCCATTGATCTGCCCATTGTGTCTGTGTAATGAGAGGGCAACCTGGAGTTTACTATGCTGTAATACCCATCCTCCCTGATTTGAAATTGGCTCTTGGTTTCTTGAGCTTAAGCTTAAAAACTTTCATTCTGGTGTTTAGTTCTTATGTGGACCTGCCCCATCCCGCATTTAACATCTTGCAACCCTCCAGCGTGCCCGCCATCAAATTTTCTATGCAGTCCTTATTTCTCCCTCGCTTCCTTTGGTGTACTGTTGATAGCTATGCATTCACCTCTCCAGAATTTCCTCCATAATGCCACTTAATCTTATTGTCTGTGGCATCTAGCTATGCAATTGTTGTCTGCCTTATTTCCTAGATAATAAATGTCTGCACTTAAAAATAAAAACTAGATTGGCTAAGACGTCCACTGCTTGTGAAAGGTGCTGAGTAAAAGCAATTCTTTTTCTTCTTTCTTTCTTTAAGACTGTCCTTAAAACTACGTTTTGACCAAGCTTTTCATCACCTCTTTTAATCATTTTGCCTTTTGCTTGGCATCTTGTTTCCCCAAACTTCATTTATGCATTTCATGCAAAAAGGGCATTACAAGAACTGGAGATTGCTGGTGCTGTCATTATACCTCTTTCTTTAGAAGCAAGCCTAAACCTGTGAGAAAAAACTTCTTCAAATGCCATGGATATTGAATCTCTGAAGTGTGGGTGAGAGAAGCCTTTGTTAAAATGTCTATCATTCATAGATAGCCATTCATGATGTAAGGACAAAGCTAATACAGCTTCATAGGTTCAAAAATACCACATTCTTTACTAACCTGGCATTTCCATGAATGATGCTAAAGTTTGTGACCTTTCATAGTAAGGTTGCCATCTTAAAGCTAGGTTGCTATTTTAGAACCAGTATTATGAATTTGAAACTCTTTCCTATTTTTACCTTTAGTCAAACAGGAATAGAGTCATAAAGTCCTTTAAGGCACAGAAAACAACTAGTAAGTTCATATTGACTACTTGCAAAACCTTCCGATCGGTTTCACTTCCTTGACAGATCCATATCGTTTTGCAAGTTTATTTCTGTCAAGTGTCCATCCAACTTCATTTTCAAACCATTAATTTCTTTTTCCCTCTTCTAATGCCCTCATGGACAGCAAGTTGCTTTTAAAAATTGATCTCCAAAGTCTCCAAGTGCCTATTGATGTCCTTTTTGTTGATTGTAGATCACAAAACATTATCTATCACTGATGTCAAACTCATCAGTTTGTTGTTGTTATAACTTTTCCTTGATTAATGATGTCACATCTGACATTCTTCAGTTCCCTAGCACTTCCCTCATAGAGTCTTTGAGTTGTACAGCACAGAAACAGACCCTTCGGTCAAACTCATCCATGCTGACCATATCTAGCGAAGATTGAAGGATTTAAGGCAAGCTCTCCCAGTAACTCCACCCAGATTCCTTTATCAATCTGGGATGTAAGCTCTCTGGACCCTGTGATTTATCTATTCCCAAACATAATCAGTCTTGACAATAACTCCACCTTTTCAGTTTTCAAACAATCCATTGCTGTTTCTGCTTCAGCCAATATTTTGTCAGACTTCTCTTCCTGAGTAAACACCGATACAAAGAACTTATTAAGTATTCTAGTGATGCCCTGCGCCTTGCTGCGTTTATTAGTATCTTTGTCCAAATGACAATGAGATTGCCATTATTTGTTAAAACAAAATGATTGTTCTTAGGAAATAGTTTAAAATAACTGCAGCTGGTCTCAGTTGATACACAATACCCTATTTTTCAATGTTTGTCAAAATCTAAAACTTCATGTCACTAAACCGGTCATAGAAATATCTGTCTTGCCATAGTTTCATATGTCGTGATGTAAAGTTCATTTATGGTAATATACAATAGTTATTTTTAGTCTAAAATAAATGCTACAGGTTAGGGTATTTCTTGCTTTTTCTTCAAAAAAAGTCTTTTTTTTTCTATCTTTGCAGGCAGATTTTTCGTACACCAAATCAACCATTTTCAGATAGTTTACCCATCAATGGTCAAAACTATGAAGAGTCAAGCTTGGAATCAATATTCCAGTTTAGAAATGGAGAACATATACAGGTCTGTAATCCTTTCCAAATAAGTTATAATTTTTCAAAGAAACGTACAATGGAGGTTACTTGCCAATCGTTGCAGTTTAACATTGAATTATTCAAGTATGTCACAATAGTTTGCTGTTGTATTTAAATTCTTGTATATTGTTTAAAAAGATTGAGCTATAATTTGGATGTTTACAAGATTTATTTTCAGGTTTGCTACCAAACAATAGATTTACCCAATGTTAGGTTTGTTGCTACTTTCAAATCGGAAATGTTCCATATGGTGGTATAGCAGTTATGCTAGTGGACAAGAAAGTTGAATATCATGCATTTCAGTCTTACCATAAGAAGTTGTGAAACTGAATTTGCATTTGTTGAGTTGGACCAGGAAAATAACCTGAAGTTTTTGATTTGTTACAAAGGCCTAACCATTTAACGAAGGTCATTGGAAAAAAAAGGTATCTGCTGACACTGATGCTTGATACCAGTTCCACATGATATAATGCAATTGCAGATTAATTCAGACAGGTTGAGTGGCCAGAAATCTGACAGATGAAGTATAATGTGGAAAAATATGAAGTTACTCATTTTGGTAAAATGCATGAAAAAGTAGAGTTGACATAAATGGTGGTGACTGTTGAATTCGGATGTGCGGAGGTATTTGTGCATTCTCGTGGATAAGGAACAAACATTTGGTACACAGGCACAGCACATAATCAAGAAGGCCAATGGGATGGTAGTCTTTATTAAGAATTGAATTGAAAATAGAAGTAAGGATGTTATAGTCCAGTTATGCAAGACATTGTGGTACCACATCTCAAATACTTTGCATTTTTAGTCTCCTTACTTAAGGATGTAAATACATTGGAGGTAGTTCAGAGAAGGTTGACTAAATTGATACCTGGAATGACTGAGTTGTCTTGTCAGGATAAATTGGACTTTTTTCCATTGGAGTTCAGAAGAGTGAGAGTTGACTTGGTTAATGTGTATAAGATCCTGAATGTTCTTGACAAGGTGGATGTGGAAAGCGTCCTCTTGAGTTAGTCTGGGGGGGTGGGGGCAGAATTTAAAATTAAGAATTGCCCCTTTTTATAATGGAGATGAGGAAATTTGTTTTCTGAGGGTTGAGAGACATTGGAATTCTGACTCCAGAAGGTGATGGAGGCAGGATCATTGAATATTTTTTAGCTAGAGGTAGAGGCAGCCTAAGCTTATCAGATATAGATGGGAATATGGAATTCTGATTACTATTAGATCAGCCACGATGTTATTGAAAATAGATCATGCTCGAGTGGCCAAATGGTCTACTTTTCCTATTTAATATGTTCATATGGACAACATGGTGATGTATACTGGGTGAGTATATTAATATTGCCTTTGAAACCCATAAAAGGTTTCAAAGAAAACTAAACAGCATCAAATTGCCTTCCAACTGCTGCCCTCTTCACGTTGTTAAATTTGTTAATTGTGTTTAATTGTATGCAAGTGATGGGCTTCAACTAGGGTTGCATTTGAGTCCGTACAAATCAACGCACAATTAAGTTGTGGTTCTTTGTTTCTGTAGTGTATATTTTTAATGCATAATTCTGAAAACCAAAAAAAATGTAAAGACTGGATCCAGTTCAATCCTTCACCAGCTGGCTTTCTGGACTATAGCAAGCTGATGAGTTAATATTCCTCATTAGTTTTGCCAACTTCTGAAGGAAGCAAGAGCACAGAATGTACTCCAGTTATCTACTAATAGTTGGCTGAACCTCATGGTGGTTTAACAAGCATGTAAGTTAGCCATTCTCAAGTTGTCTTTTATAGCAATGATTTTTTATCATTTATTTTTTCACTGTTCAGTTGAATCTATCTGCACTAAATTTGGTACGTTCATGTCCTTCTGAATATTAGTACAAAAATTGTTTCACAATAAGTTTAAACAAGAAGTGTAGGGGAAAAGGTTTTGCTACATGACAATGTTGTTTCCATAATTTCAGTGCTATTGTTACTTTGCAAGCAGTTGTTTCATTTTTGCAGTTGGTCTTCACGGATTTGTTTTGATTTATTGCATTTATAGTAACTATTCTTGGTTCTTGCTACTTCATAGCTTTGCACAAGTCCAGGACACAATTCCATTGCACAAGTGAGCATCACAGGTTACCACGTTGAAAACATTTTAAAAATAGAATGTATCAGAAGTACTGGGCTAACCAATAACTTACATATTTTAGTGTTCTGAAGAGCGTTATACAGTAAACATATATCTTCAATCTCCATACTGATCACATAATGAGCAAGTAAAAAGGCGGGCATGTATGCATACGACCATATCCACCTCACAGAAGAGTCCTATTTCTGGACCAATATGTCTGAGCAAGCTCTTGCTCTTCAGGAGTGTCTCTGAACTCAGCAGTCTTGTAACAAAGAAGCTACTTGGATGCTGCCTGAACTGCTGTGCTCTTCCAGCACCACTAATCCAGAATCTGGTTTCCAGCATCTGCAGTCATTGTTTTTACCCAGTCTTGTAATAAAGTACGTTTGCTTGCTATGCTGGAGTGCTGTGTCACGCAATGGGTGATAGAATAAATCCTCAACTTTAATATTTTGAGATCTTTCTAGGCTAATGCAGAGGACATCCTGGATACCCCATTTAGGCACTAAAGAGTGGGTCAAGCAGTTCAGAGTGGAGAAAATGCACTATTTTCCCAGATTAACTGATGATGCTTATGACAGATGTGAACAACAAGAACCATCTAGAGTTGTAAAGAGTCTTTAATTTAGCACACTGTCTTGAAACTCCAAAAGATCATTACCAAACAAAGCATGATACTGAGATGCATATAAAGATATTGGGAAAATACCTAGAGGTTTAGGCATTAATAGGTTTTGAGGAGTACAATGAAGGAGGAAAAGCGTGACAGATTGTGAGATGGAATTTCAGAGCTTAGGGCCTTAATGAATGAAAGATTGTATTCCAAGTATGGAATGATTAAAATTGGAAATGTCAAAGTGATGAGAATTGGAGGAATCAAGATGTCTCTGAGGTCTGACAGAGGTCACAGAGATGGAAGGGCAAGGTTAAAATCATTTTTAACCAAATTGAGAATTTTAGAATCAAAGTTTTGCTGAATTGGTAGATCGTAGAAGTAAGTGTTGATGGTTGAACTAAACTTTGTGGGAGAAAGTGAGGACTGTAGATGCTAGAGATCAGAGTTGAGAGTGTGGTGCTGGAAAAGCACAGCAGGTCAAGCAGCATCTGAGGAGGAGGAGAATTGACATTTCGGGCAAGAGCCGTTCATCAGGAATGAAGCATGTGAACCGGGGTGGGGGGGATGCTGAGAGATAATGGGAAGGGGGTGGGGCTGGGAGGAAGGGAGTTGAGAGTGTGATAGGTAGATGGAGGGGGTAATGGTGATAGGTCAGAGAGGAAGGTGGAGCTGATAGATGGGAAGGAAGATGGGGACAGGTAGGACAGATCATGAGGATGGTGCTGAGTTGGAAGGTTGGAACTGGGATAAGGTGGGGGGAGGAGAATGAGGAAACTAGTGAAGTCCGCTTTGATGCCCCGTGTTTGGAGGTTCCCAAGGCGGAAGATGAGGCGTTCTTCCTCCAGGAGGCGGTAGTTAGGGAGTGGCAATGGAAGAAGCCCAAGACCTTCGTGTCCTTGCCTGAATGGGAGGGGGAGTAGAAGTCTTCGGCCACGGAGCTTTGGGGTTGTTTGGTGCAGGTGTCCTGGGGATGTTCTCTGAAATGCTCTGCGAGTAGACATCCTGTCTCCCCAACATAGAGGAGACCGCATCGGGAGCAACGGATACAGTAAATGAGGTGTGGAAGTGCAAGTAAAACTGTGATGGATGTTGAAAGTTCCTTAGGGGCTGTGGATGGAGGTGAGGATGCAGGTTTTGCAATTCCTCCGATAGCAGGGAAAGGTGCTGGGTGGGAGGATGGGTTGGTGGGGAGACATGGACCTGACAAGGCAGTCACGGAGGGAGTAGTCTTTACGGAAAGAGGATAGAGGTTCAGAGGGAAATATATATCTGGTGCTAGGGTCCATTTGTAGGTGGCGGAAATGATGGAGGATGATGTGACATACACAGGTTGGTGGGGTGGAAGGTGAGGACCTCAGGTCTGTCCTTGTTGCAGTTGGAGGGGTGGGGTTTAAGGGGGGACAATGGTGGAAGTGGATGAAATGTGCTGAAGGACATCATCGACCATGTGGCAGGGGAAATTGCAGTCTTTAAAGAAGAAAGCCATCTGGTGTGGTCTGTGGGGAAAACTTGATGTGGGTTAGGATAAGAGCAGCAGAATATTCAATGACTCAACTTCGAAGCATTAGAAAATAGGAGGCCAGTCAAGAGTGCTTTGGAATAGTTTTACAAAGTTAAGCATCACACAACACCAGCTTATAGTCCAACAGATTTAATTGGAAGCACTAGCTTTCAGAGCCCTGCTCCTTCATCAGGTGGTTGTAGAGTATAAGATCGTTAAGACACAGAATTTATAGCAAATGTTTACAGCGGGATGCAATTGAAATTATATATTGAAGAAGACCTAGATTGTTAAGTCTCTCATCTTTTCGAATGACCATGTTGGTTTCAGTTCTTTCATATGTGATTCCCAGAGCTTTTTTTTAAAAGCTACATTCTCAAGTGAACTTTAACAATTGGTGCCATGCCAGCCCAGATAATGCATTGAAGGTGTGAGGTGCCCTGTGTGAGGCTGTCTGTGCCTCAATGTTCAGACGTATTCTATTACTAAAAAAAGGGATTTACAGAATCTTCCTTGGATTCATGCATTTTTGAGCAAAGTAAAATGTAATTCTGCAAGTACAAATTCACCCCACAAACATGTGTGTGTGCGTGTGCAATCGTGGGTGTGTGAGAGTGTGAAGGGGTATTCATCTGTGAGAGGGTGCATGTGTAAGTGTATGGGTATGTATGTGTGAGCGTATGAAAGAGCGTTTGTATATGAGAGTGGGTCTGTGTGAGTGTATGGGTCTGTAAGTGTGTGTGCACGCGTGCATGCACATACCTGTGTGAGTGGGTGTGTAGTGGGTCATCAGTAGTGTGAAATGAACCCAGGGTCCCAGTTGATGCCATCCCCATGGATACCAAACCATTTTGTACCCATGGGAATGGCCTCAACAAGGACCTTGGGTTCATTTCAATACAGGTGACCCCACTGCACTATGCTCTGTCTTGCATGCACGCGTGCACACACACCTGCAGACCCATACACTCTTGCAGATGCTCACACATACACACCCATGCACTTATTATGTATGCATTATCTCACAGACTTATACCCCTTTACACTCTCACTCACACGAACACTCATACCCCCACATACACGCGCGCACACATACACATTTGTGGAGTGAATTTGCACTTGCAGAATTTGCAAGAAGGACACACACCACACACAACCCCCCACCCCCCCCAACTTAGTCCACCCCACCAATTTCTGGATACACCACATCATCCTCTGCTATTTCCACCACCCACAAACGGACCCTAGCACCAGAGGTATGTTTCCCTCCCCACCTCTATCCGCTTTCTGCAAAGAATGTTCCCTCCATGACTCTCTTGTCAGGTTTCTCCCCCCCCCAACCCACCAATCAGTCTGCCCTCCCCTGTCACCGCAGGAGCTGCAAAATCTGTGCCCACACCCCCCCTCACCTCCATCCAAGGCCCCAGACAAGCCTTCCATCTTCATCAGAGTTTTATCTGCATTTCACCACGTCATTTACTATATCCATCGCTCCCGATGTGGTCTCCTCTACATTGGAGACACAGGACACCTACTTGCAGAGCGCTTTAGAGAACTTCTCCAGGACTCCTGCACCAACCAACCCCACTGTACCGTGGCCGAACATTTCAGCTCTCCCTCCCCCTCCGTGTTATGTGATTTTTAACCTTGTACACCCCAGTCCAATACTGGCACTCCCAAATCATTGGAATAGTTGAGATAGCAAAATAATAAGAATGAAAGATCCTTGCTTTTAAAGACATTCAGAAGACTTAAGATGAGCCAGAAGTTTTAGTAAGTGGAGAGTTTTAATTAATAAATGAGCAGCTTGTCTTGATAAGATCATAGGAATAATTTAGTGAAAGTTCCTGTCTGCTACACAGCAAATTGTCAAATTGCTTTTAAACATTCCAATATCTCTGCACCCTTCCAGTCTTAGTGAATCATTTCTTGGCAACAAAGGTCACCATTTTCTACTATGGCTAAAAACACCCCTTTGAAACCCCATCACTTGTTAGCAGAACGGTTTTAACTACAGGTGCAATAAATAAAAGGAGAAAACACTGCAAATATGCAACAGGAGAGAAACATAGAAACATAATCAGCCTGAAATATTTGCGATGTACATTGAGTAGAGCATCTTGTTCTTCAAGCTAAGATTTAAATGTTTTCTATTTTGGAGAAGATTTGTAGATCAGGTTGTAAGTTTGCTCACTGAGCTGGTAGATTTGTTCTCGGATTTTTTTTGTCACCATGTCAGGTAACATCAGTGAGCCTCCGATGAAGCACTGGTGTTTTGCTATTTGTGTGTCTTGGTCAGTTGTGGCAGGTGATATCACTTCTGATTCTTTTTCTGAGAAGTTGCTAAATGGGGTCCAAATCGATATGTTTGTTAATAGAGCTCTGGTCTGAATGCCAGGCCTCTAGGAATTCCCATGCCTGTCTTTTGTTTAGCCTGTCCAAGGATGGATGTATTGTCCCAGTTGAACTGGTGTCCCTCTTCATATGTGTGTATGAATACTAGTGATAGTTGATCATGTCTTTTGGTGACTAGTTAGTGCTCATGTATCCTAGTGGCTAGTTTCCTGCCCATCTGTCCATTGTAGTGTTTGTTGCAGTCCTTCCATCTCCTTATTTTGTATATGGCATTTGTACTGCTGGTTATTGATATGAGGTCCTTTTAAATTCATCAGAAGCTATTTCAGTGTGGTGGTAGGTTTGTAGGCCACCATGATGCCTAAGGGCCAGAGTAGTCTGGTCGTTGTCTCAGAGATGTCTTTAATGTATAGCAGGGTGGCTAGAGTCTCTGGGCATGTTGTGTCGTCTTGTTAGTTCTGTTGTGTAGGAATTGGCAGATTGTGCTTATCGTGTACCCGTTGTTCCTGTACACATTGTTAGATGTTTTAACAGGTCTCTTCAATGCTCTCCAGCTAGAATGTAGTGAATCATCATGGTTTGCTGTGGTTTTTAAACAAGGAACAGTCCTAATCTGATGTAAAAGATCACTCTGAAAGGCATGAAGAACAGCCACCTTTATTAATTCGTTAATCCCAAATTTTGCATCTCTTAAGATCAGTCAGCAAATGTTTATATCAAGAACATCTTTACAATGCAGGTTTAATTACACTATAAATGCAGGGTAAATAAAAATATCAAAAGTAAAAAAAAAGTTTTAATATGTGCACAAAAGTAAATTTTATGGGAAGGTAATAAAACATCTCATTTAAAGGCTTAGTTGCATATGATAGATGAAGGGGTACTTGTATAAAAGAGGCACCTTGCTCAGGGAAGTCACTGACCACTATCTGAAATGCTGGCACTAATCTCCATTGACTTTGGTTCAGCTTGGATAAGGATCATGAGGTGCTGTGATTCCTCAGTATGTTTCTGTCCCTACCATTGTGCACAGTCTTCTGCAAAAGAGAGAGGCTAGTCTCTGATGCCTTTAGATGTAGTGCATAAGTTGAGAGGGAATAGTAGGAACATGGTATGAGTGTGGAAATTTAAGTAGTAAAAGTAACAAAGTAACGTGGCTTGTGTGTGAAATGAGCAGGGATGGTGAGAGGATGTTCAGATTAAATAATTACAATTAGAAAATGATGGCAAAGAGATCACTGTATTAATAGTAATGATGATGAATATAATTCCAGGAATTAGGAGTAGGAGTAGACCACTTGGCCTCAGGCCTGCCTGCTTTTCAATAAACACTTGGCTGATTTGATTACTCCACATTTCCACCCATCTGAGATAACCATTTACCTTCTTGCTTAACGTGAATCTGTTCATCCCTGCATAAAAGCATTCAAGGGCTCTGATTCTACCACCTTTTCTGGATGATCATTCCAAAGACTCTGACTTCAGAGAGAAGAAAAAAGCCTTATCCTAAATGGATGACCACTTATTTTGAAACTCTGATCTCTAGTTTTAGATTCTCCCACAAGAATAAACATCTTTGCAATATGTACCACATCAAGACCACTTGAACTTCTAAACTCCAATAGACAAATCCAAGTCAATTTCTTCTTTCTTCCTATTTTTTGATTTGCAGCTATTTCTGGGGAGTATTTAAAATGAAATGGAGGTGCCGGTGTTGAACTGGGGTGTACAAAGTTGAAAATCACACGACACCAGGTTATAGTCCGAGGTTTATTTGGAAGTACAGGCTTTTGGAACGTACTTTCAAATAAACCTGTTGAATTATAACCTGGTGTCATGTGATAATAAATTTATAATGAAGATAGATCTAAAATATCTATAGTATGCTTTGAGGGAAGTGATGCAGGCCTGGGGTTTCGTGTAAATGGTGAAGAGTGAAAAAGAACTCTGAGCTGATGCAATGTAAAAGGATAGTAATGGAAGAACTGAATTTGTCTGAAACCCTTGAATCAATTCTGGCACTGGGTCAACATTCTCTGAATGATTCTTCTGCTGGTCACAGCTTCCAACAGCTATACTTTCTTGGTAAGTGTGATGGGCTGCTTCTTTGTACTGCAAAACAGGGCATCTGTCCTGGTTCTTATAGTTGGCACCAGCTTCTTTAGGGATGTATTGGCAAACTTAGGATTACCTTACTTTGCCAGTCATTCTCAAACTTTAACAGCTTCCATTTAGAGACTTCTGTGGTATTTAGATTCAGTGAAAGCAATCAGTTTTTTTAAGAAGTGCTTTCAGTCTTGAAGTAGTGAATGGACTCCAAATGGAAATTGCATTGAGAGGACATGGCCTGTAACTAATGCAGTGACCTAGACAGTTCACCAGGCAAAACCTTTCTCATGTTTCAATATTGAGTATGGCATGTTTCACCCTAACGCAACCATCTATAAGTGTTGCGTTTGTTGATATCAATTAAATTAATTACTCAGCAGTTGATTTGATATACCCTTTTTGTAATTTTCTAGTTTAAATTCAACCTAAAGTATCATTTCCTGTACTGTGGGCAATTGATGCACACTGAACCAAAAGCAACAAAGCCAATGCCATGTTATCTTCGATATTTTACACTGCAGTAAGTATCACACACAAGTATATTTGAATTATTGCTTTCCACAATGTATTTATTCAGGTCAGTTTTGATAGTTATAGTCTACTTCTAACTTGAAATTATTTAAATTAATTGAATATAGGAGTTGGGAAGTCATGTTGAGGTTGTATAGGACGTTGGTAAGACCTTTTGTGGAGTACTGTGTCCAATTCTGATTGCCCTGTTATAAGAAGGATAGGATCAAGGTGGAGAGGGTTCAGAAAAGATGTACCAGGATGTTGCCTGGAATGGAACATTGGAGTTATATGGAGAGGCTGAATAGGCTGGGAATTTTCTCCACTGGAGCATAAGAAGTTGGGGGCTGACCTTTATAGAGGTTTTTAAAATCATGGGTATAAATAAGGTGTAGGAGGGGGATTTCGAGACTAGGGTGTATATTTTTAAGGCGAGCAGAGGAAAATTTACAAAGGACATGAGGGGCAACTTTTTTTTTATACAGCATGGTTTGTGTGTGGAATGAACTTCCAGAGGAAGTGATGGATGTGGGTACAATAACAATGTTTAAAAGACACCTGGATAAGTACACAAATAAGAGAGGTTCGGAGGGATAGGGATCAAAGACAGGCAGGTGGGATTAGTTTAGTTTGAGATTATGGTCAGCATGGACTGATTGGACTGAAGGCACTGTTTCCATGCTGTATGACTCTCTAGCTGTTGATTTGACGTTACGGAAAAAAAAGCTTCCTATGCTACTTTATTTCTGCAATACAGCAGTAGCCGGTAATTCTTGGTGATATAATGCTTAGAGACATCTGCTGGACATGAGAAGTGCAATGTATATGCAAGTATTCCATTGTTTATATTGTTTTCAAGTTCTGGAATATTTTTACGTTTTAAGCAAAGCATTCTTTGAATGGACAACAGAATACTGTCGCCAGATTAGTTAATGTTAATTATTGGCAAAATGACAAGGAAAGTTTTTTCAGTTATTTAAAATAGCAAGGGAAAACAGTATGCTTTTAAATATATGCGCAAACACATCTTTAATAACATTTTAGAGATCTTAGCACTTGTAGTTGCCTGTCCAATTTGTTTACAGTGTTGCGGTGGTTAAACTGGGCAGTTTACAGTAACTTGCAGATGACTAACGGTAATTTAGCTTACCAAATGAGCATCATTTCCTGTAAATACTCTCTTCCTAAAAGGAAGTTTTAAGCCAGACTGATGACTAACCTTCGGGCAGATATGCAAATAAAGGTGACAGTAAAAGGAAGGAGGAGCCTTATGACATGCTTATCCTTTCTCTTTTTTTTATAGATGAAGTTTCTTTTCACAGGTAGTACCTTGTTAGTACTGTTGTGTGGCTAAATATTTCTTAGCACTGTTTGGAATGGACCTCTCACCTAAAATGCATTTGTATAATAAAATAGAATCTGCTTGGAGGCTTTTCAATAAGGTAACATTCACACTTTTATCTACAATATTTATGAGATATTGATTTGAGTTTTATTTCATTGAAACACAGTGTCTGTATGGTGCTGTTTATACTGATTTTTCAGCTCAAGTGTTGGTAAATGAAGCATCTTGTTTTATTTGAAAACCAAGCCTGTGTTATTAAAAGTGGTTATAAAGTGAATTCTAGTTCCTGTTTCTTCATGCATTTTGAAACGTTATTTATTTGAAACTCCTGTTGAAAATAAAATCATAACTTTGCATGCTGTACCAAGTGCTCCCAAAATTACATTTCAGCAGCAATTAATTTTGAAGTCTACATGACATAGAATTATGATGTTTTATGTTAATAAATTCTTAAAATTTTGATACTGGTTTGAGAAATTATCACCTTGAAATAACCTTGGTATATACAGAAAACTACTGATGATCTTAGATAAACACTGGTTTAAATGAGTTTTTAACTTCTACACTCTGGAAAGATTGGCGTGGCTGAATTTGATACTCTTTGTTAATGGTCTCAAACAAAATTGGATTATTAATAGCATTTTCAACTTAAATCTCCTAATATGTTTACTTATCTGTGAGCTCCAATCTATTACTAGTTATCTCTGGTGCTTGCGGGCAAGTGTACTTTAGGGGCAGTAAGAAGTGAAAACTGCCTTCCCATTTGCCCAACTCTTACGCACTTGTTTGTAGCCAGTTATGAAGTAATTTTGTCCTAGTATTGGTGTTATAACGAGGAGGAGGGCACTTAGAAATTCTCAATATGACACAAGTTGCATATCTAACCAGGTTAAAAGCAGAACAGTTTACAGAACTCTATTCGTGCAATTCAGGAAGGTGAAGTGTAAATTTTTGTTTCTGCCAAGACAAGTACAATAAGGAATTCATGCCGCCTTGTGTTGTTGCCACAGTGCTTCATGAACAGAACTAAAACATTTTAATCATTTACCTGTGGTGCCTAAGATTACATTGACTGATTCTACTGTTGTCTGTGCTTCTATTGGATTTTTAATAGCATTTTTAAGTCAGCACCAATAAAATGTTACATGAAAGCACATTCTAATGGATCATTACTCCCTCACTCTTTTGACACCCCCTAATCTTGATGAAAGAATCAGGCAATCTATATAGCATTCAAGTACACGTGCAAAGATGGAAGCAAATTAAGTTTTTGCGAGGGAAAAACAGCCACTGTTGTATTTTGTGCGAATTACCTAATTTGCTACGGGAGCTGTCAGTTAAACTCTTATGTTTGGTGTTCTAAGGTCTTTGGAATGTAAAGTGATGCAGAGGACAGGCCTTAAGAACTATTTCCAAAATTAATTTCACCAACTCACAGGGATGTGCTCCAGCAAACTTCCACCTCAAGTCTAGCTCCACTCCTCACTAGGCCTGGTCTCCCACCAGACTCTAAATGTTAACTGTATTTCTCTTTGCGCAGATGCTGCCACATCTGCAAGTTTCTTAAGTATTCACTACATTCGTAATAAGCATAATACTTATGCAAGGACCTCACTATTGCTGTATACAATTGATGTCAGCACGTACAAATGTTTTTGCACTCTAAACATCAAATAAGTTTTTGCTTCTTTGTTTTTAATTTGCAGGGCTTCTTCTCACACACATCTTGGCTATAGTTAAATGGTGATAATTGTGTTTTGTGTGTACCGGTTACTCTGGTAACTCACTTGCAATACCAGCCTTCTGCCAGGACATTAAAGCCACCAGGACCAACCATAGATTCACCAGAATGATACTAAGAAAAAATAGGGGAAACTTTTTTTCCCCGTTGGAGCAGAGTTTTAAGATTAAATTTATTCAAGGTTTTTAAAATGCTGAAGAATTTTTGCTCATGTAAGTAGGGGAAGATTGTTCCCTTTGTTTTGGACAGGAGTAGTAATAAGCCACTTATGAGACAAGAGGAATTAGTTATGCAAGAAGTTTGTTGCTGCAATTTAAAGCAAAGGAAAATACAGACTGTATAGATGTAGCAGTAGAATTAGTTTTACATTGCTTTGTCAAAGGACTGCGGCATTTACGCAACTTAACATTACCATGTCAAGAGCAACAAGGGACAGGCAATAAATGTGCACTCAGTCAGTGTCGCCCACATCCCATGAGTGAATTTTAAAACACAAAATGATGAGTCAAATGGCGTTTACTGTGTTTTTACTTAACGTTGTTTAATGTTGTTGCCTTCAACTTTGAGGTTACAGAATTATGCTCGAGTCCTGTGGCTTTCTGTGAGTTATCATAAGTACCATTGAATGTAAAACTAGCAGTGGTACGAGTGAGAAGAGCAGTTCAGCACCAGTTGCCTGCTAAGGGTCATGCTGATGGCGAAAGCTGTTCAAAAACAGTTGGTTGTGCGGTGTCAAACAATAGTTATATTATGGTTCTAATAGCTTCAGCAATTGCAAAAGACTGTCATAGCGAGTTGTTACCAGTGTATTAGCTATGATTTTTATGTTTCTTTTTCTTACCTGGTTTTATAATTGCCCTGAGTTTTAACTGGGAAATTTTTTAAAAATGAAGTTCTTCTGTACAGAGAGTTTTTCATATTCAGTACATGTTCTATAACCATAAATTGGCAAATAGTGAATCATAGAAACCCTAAAATGTAGATAGAGACCATTCAGCCCATCGTATCTTCACCAACCCTTCGAAGACCATTCTACCCAGACCCACTCCCCACCCTATCCTCATAACCCCACATTTTACCATGGCTAATCCATCTAGCCTGCACAACCCTGGATATTACAGAGCAACTAACATAGCCAATCCACTTAATCTGTACATGTTTGGACTATGGGAGAAAACTGGAGCACACAGAGGAAACCTGCACAGACATGGGAGGACATGCAAATTCCACACAGTCACCCAAGGTTGAAATTAAACCTCGGTCCCTGGCACTCCTAAGGCAACAGTGTTAACCACAGTGAAAGTGGAATAAGTAATGCCCAGTTTTTCTAATATGTCTTATTGGTTTTCATACATTAGCAGAATGTGTGCTTTTAACTTCAAGTGGATCTTATATTTCTAGAATTACGGTACAGACACACTGCACAAGTGTTGCGCAATATAGTTGCCCTGCCCATATATTGAGAAATATTTACTGGCAATCATATGTATTCACGTGTTTGCAAGATAAGAGGTCAAATTTGTTAGTTTCATTTTTACACATATATACTTCAGGAGGAATCAGTTAATTTTTCTGTGCCTTTAAAGTGACATTAGCTCTTTTTCAGCTTTTTAATAATTTATTCTATTTTAAATGTGACTGATGAAAAATAACCCAAGTTCAGAATGGTCTTTCTAATGAATAGAGAAGGATGGTCATTTGAAACATAGAGAACTTATGGGAGTAGTAACTTTGCACAATTTGTAAGCTTTTGTTCTCCTGGTTCTGTTGGATCACCCCCACTCACCAGCAGGGTGCTCTTCTCCTTGGCCGCAAAGGGAAATATTCACTCATAGGTCACATTGCAATAACAAATTTATTGTGACCTCCTGAGAGCTTTTTTTTCCATGTGAGGACATGTACTGTATTTCTGACCAGTCCAAGTTGATTGATTAACCTCACTGTGTCAAGTAACAATCAATCTAGTGATCTGAAAATATAAGCATTGGCTGCTAGTATGTGCTGTGTGCTGCTCTTAGTTCCAACTTTGGAGTCCAAAAGAAAATCTCCAGTGAGGTGTCAGAAAATGCTGAAAGCACAACACATTCAAGATGATGTGCTAGAATCACTGATACAACCAATTCGTCGATGATCAGCAAAATCCTGTCTGACATCTAACTGACTTATTACTTTTTTATTTAAGCAACTCTCTTCTTGGCTCCTTTCAAATTGATTCTCTCCAGTTCCTTTTAATGTTTTTAATGGCTTTTTTTCCCCCCCGGGAGTTTGTGTCACTGAGGACTTGACCACATTCTCCTCCTTCCAATATTTCCTTGTTCCCTTTACGTGGAAACCCTGATGCTTTTGGAAGTGGAGGGGAAGTAAATCTATAATCAATGCAACAGAGTAAGCAAACAGTGAAGTTGAAAAGTAAGAAAAAAAAGAGTTGAGCAAAATTAGATGTGAATGGCATAGAAGTATGATGGCAGGAGAAAGCGAGCAGATTATGTACCTTTGAAATATAGCCAGTTTTGTATTGTCAGATATTACAACAATGAATTTGAACATTCCAAGGTCCCAGAGACAGCAATAACGTAAATGAGAATCAAATGCATTGTGTTGTTCATTAAAAGTTGATTGTTAGTAACTGTTAGTCAGGAAATGAGATGATGCCCTCTCCTTCAAGTTGTGCCGAGGGACTTTTTATGTCCAGTTGAGAGGGTGGTTGAAACCTAGTTAATGTAAGAAGCAGATATCAGAACAGCATGAACAACAGTCAAAGAGTAGCAAAAGAAATAGAAGTGAAAGAAAGGATGAAATAAAAAATTATAGGAAATAGAAAAGTGTGTGTGGAAAAACCTGTTGAGAAAGAGGTGAACAATAGAGAAAGCAAAATGCAGCAAAAGAGAACCTACCCCCATCGTGGTAGGGCAGGGTGTAAGCAATGAATAATATTATAAAAGGTCCTTTGAACCATTTAAAGCTTGAAAAAGTGCAGCATTTCTCTTACTCCAATATAATTTAAACTTCTTTTAGGATCTGTCTTACTTTTTGTCAGCCCACTGGTTTCATATCTGTTAAACTTGGCTGATGTTTGCACGAAATTCACTTCTATTCCATTGTGTATTTCTTATCCAATCATGTGATTGCGATGTAAAATAAAGATAGCAGCAGCCAGAAACAAACACTGAGCTTGCTGCACAGTAAATATTTGGGAGTTCAGTGCATTTGAATACACACATTATTTTGAAAGAATTTATGGGTTACCGGGCATCATCCATTTACAGTAAGGAAATAGATTTTCTTAGATAACCATGAAATAAAATTTACAGCTTGCTAAGCAAAGGGGTGTACAGCTGACAGTATGGAAACCACATATTCAGGCACAAATATTGTATACTACTCTTGATCTGAGCCATTGGATTATTTTAAACTGCACAAATATGTTATTTGCAATTATAATATTGACATGCCAGGCAAACATAATATATTTAGCCAGTTAAAATGCAATTATGCAGGTAATTTGAATTTTTTTTCCAGAATTATGGAGGGGTTTATTCTACATGAATAGCAAGTGTTGTACCCATTTATTGTAAATAAGTGCATCATTCAAGTAGATCATTGCAAAAATACATCAATTTGCTTGTGATATTTCTTATGACAAGTATGACTTATACTTTGAGAGGCAGCAAGAAGCTAAATTTGGCAAATATAGGATTTGAGACCAGTTTTAACATAGTGTATAATATTCCCTGCCAGTTGAATGTTTTTACACTAAGTAACAGTACATTATTTTACAGGACAAGCTAATAGAGCCTGTGATGTTTTTGCAATGGTATTTCTCTCTTTCACCATTTATTCTTCTGCTTTCAGACTGTTTACTCTGCTGTTCCATTATTATATTGGAATGGATATGAGATTTCTAAGATAATGTACATGGCTCAAGTTTACTAACTATGTTTGAACCCATGATTTCATGGAGACAAATTCAGGATAACATGAAATTACTGTTATTGAGTAATGAGCAAGGTGGATTAGAATGTGGATTAATGAGCTGCATTTGTTTAGTGCCTTTTTTCTCATTGGATGTATTGTTTGATTTTAAAAATACATTTTTATTCTGAGCTTTATGGAATTAACTGAACACTTGGCAATAAAAACAGTGCTTCTCATTTGGAGAGTTTCATCACAAGACTATAAGAAATAGGAGCAGGAGTAGGACCCTCTAACCTGCACCTCCATTTAATGGGATCGTGGCTGATCCAGTGTTCCTAATGTGCTCTTTCTAGCCTTTTTTCCTGTAACCCTTGAGTTCCCAACTGATCAAGAATCTACCTCATCGTTAAATGTACATAAGGACTCTGTCTGTACAGCTCCATGTGGCAAGGAGTTCCAAAGACACTCAACCTCTGAGAAAAGAGATTCTTCCTCATAGTCATAGGTCACCAGCACAGAAAGAAACCTTTCAGTCCAACCAGTCCATGGTAAACATAGTCCTAAACTAAACTAGTCCCACCTGTCTCCTCCTGTCTCATATCATTAAACCTTTCGTATTCATGTATCTATCTAAATGTCTTTTAAACATTTAAACCCGCATCCACCACTTCCTCAGGAAGTTCATTCCATGTGTGAACCACCCTCTTGTGCTTTTAAAAAAAAAACTGTGCCTCATGTCTTTTTTTTAAATCTCTTTTCCCTCACCTTAAAAATGTGTCCCCAAGTTTTGAAATCCCTCATCCCAGTGAAAAGACCACAACCATTAAATCTATCCCCTTATAAACTTACAAACTTCTATCAGGTCACCGGACCCTCCTATACTCGAGTGAAAACAGTTCCAGCCTATTTATAACTCAAACCTTCCGTACTTTCCATTGCTCGCACTTTTTTCACTGGAGCATAGGAGGTTGAGGTGACCAGATAGAAGTTTGTAAATTTATAAGGGATATAGATCCTGGTAAATCTCTTCTGAACCCACTTCCAGGAACATTGTCCAGTGCTTGCTTTTGCAAATTAGAGTCATAGAGATGTACAGCACAGAAGCAGACCCCTTTGGTCCAACTCATCCATGCCAACCAGATATCCCAACCCAATCTAGTCCCACCTGCCAGCCTTTATCCTCCCACACCCTTCCTATTCATATACACATCCAAATGCCTTTTAAATGCTATAATTCTACTAGCCTCCACTACTACTTCTGGCAGCTCATTCCATATATACACCACCCTCTGCGTGAAAAAGCTGCCACTTGGTCTCTTTTATATCTTTCCCCTCTCACCTTAAACCTATGCCCTGTAGTTCTGGACTCCCCCACCCCAGGGAAAAGACTTTGTCTATTTATCTTATCCATGCCCCTCATAAGGTCATCTCTCATAAGGTCACCTCTCAGCCCCAGGCGTCTTCCCCTCCAACCTTTTGCCAGCTCCATGCTCAGGCCTCCCGTTGGTTGTTGCTGCTGTTGAGTAGGTCAGTTGCATTAGTCAGGAGTAAATATAACATAGGGGAGATGGGTCTGAGTGGGTTGATGTGGACTTGTTGGTCGAAAGGGCCTGTTTCCACACTGTAGGATTCTCTGAATTCTATAAATCAGCTTTGTTTATTAAAGCAACCTGGTTGGCAGATTTGTATTATTAAATGGAGAGATTAGCATCTATAATCAGATGTGTCAATTGCTGTGTCGAGCTTTTATTTTAATATATGCTGCGACTAATGCAGTAGTGGGATTTCAGCAAGACAGTGCACTCCTCCAATCCCATTTGCAACACCTCTCGTAGTGATCAGCTTACCCTTGGTGGTTGTGTTCCCAGTCCACAACACCCTGTCTTGCTGTGTTCTATTTCCCAGGACCGTTCTGGATTTCTCCTGTCTGACATTAACATGCCAAGGAGCTCATAGTTCCCTCCTTACTTCCATACTAAAGAATTTTTTGTGCTTTTTAGTGCCAAGCTATTGTAGAGGTTAGCCATGCCTAACCCAACCACATTTGTATCTAGATTAAAATTAATTTAGTTTACAGTAAATCTGTTGACTGTGAATTAGTTCATGCCAAATCTTCAGGAGCAATTAGTAATCATTGGTCATGAACTACTTATTAGATTAGATTAGATTAGATTAGATTAGGTTCCCTACAGTGTGGAAACCTGCCTTTCAGCCCAAGAAGTCCACACCAACCCTCCAAAGAGTAACCCACCCAGTCCCATTTCCCTCTGACAAATGCACCTAACACTACGGGCAATTGTTTATTCAAGACACGTTGCAGCCAGTAGAGTTGTGATACCTGAATGCTTACTAGACATGTATACTTATTGTTGAGTAGCAAATCATCAATGGAAATCGAAGGTACTCGCATGGTCCTGTGGGAGAATTCCTACTGCTGAGCCAGGAGGCTCGGGTCCAAGCCCCACCTGCTCCTAAGGTGTGGACTAACATTTCTGATCAGATTGATTAGAAAATGTCTATCAGTATCAAGGTCTAAGTTTCTAAATTGGCTATATTCTCTGAAGTATAATTGTTTAGACATTTGACGTTAACAACTTTGAATAACCAATCTGTTAATTGCTTCAAGTCTACATGTGATTAAAAATATTCACATGGTTGAGTCAAACCCCTTCCTTCTCTGGAACTCGGACATTAGTTTCATGGGTGTTGTAAGTTCGTTGTTCCGTGAGAAAATATATTACATTTCTAAACCTGCGGAGAAAGCATTATGTTAAAAGTAAAATGTATGACTTTAAACATTTTTTGACAGCAATCTTGACTAATGGTAGTAATTTATAGATAACCTTTTTAAGTTTCATAGTGTTACCATATAAAGTTATAGCACCAAAAGCCTTTTAAAAAGTTTTGTTTGAGCATTCAACAAGAAGTGTTCCAATATTTATTTTTTTCTTTTATTGATTCTTCATCTCTGTTTTGCAGGATTTCAATTGTATGGATGATAATTCCCTTTTCTCATCACCTGATCCATCACTATCTGATATTGCTGATACTGAGGATTTTAATCTGGATGTTCTTAATCCAAGTATTTGGGATTCAAGACTAGATTCCAGTTTAGAGGTCTGTATTGAAAGGGTATGTCTGGATATATTTCACAGATTATTGATAGCAGTGATAATACTACTAACATTGAAAATTCAAAACAGATTAAACTTTTGGTCATTTTGACACTTATTTGTGCAGTGCTTTAAATAGTTCATGGTTACATTGGTGTAATGGTATTCACTGGGATACACCAGCAAAAAGATCTCTATCAAAGAACAGACTCACGTCCTTAAGCAACCTCATTGAGAAGTCTATGTCTGACCCTGTATTAAAAATAGACACTTGATGGCATAACTGGCAGAAGAGGGCAAGTTTGATATGTCACCCATCCAGACCTGTTCTCAGATAGTATCCACATGGAGCAAATTTAGAATACTCTTCATAAAACATATAGTTAGTATTTTATTACACATAATGTAGAGAAGAAATCCTTACCCAGTCACTTCTAACTCTAATGTAAGTCAACTTTAGGATCAACTGTAATAGTCCTTTAGTGGACTCAAAACATAATGAGTTGACCCCATCGGACATTTTGCAGTAAATGTTCACGAGAATCTTTGCTCAGGAAGGTTGTTCAGTGTGGAGCGTTGGAATAGAAGGTGGGCCGAAAGTTGATCAAACATGTCACAATGGAGTGTGTCAGTAAGGTGTAGCACAATTGTTTCACCCAACTTGTGGGTTTTCATCAATTGGCGAATGTGTGGAGGAACACTGCTTGTGAGGACAGGAAGCCAGGGAGGGTGGTGGTGTTGGTTTGAGGGTTCCAGTTATAATGCACATTGCTGCATTCAGTCAAGTATCAACAAAATGTGTATGTGGTAACTTATGCCAGAAAGATACACAGATCTCTGGTGCAGGGGTGATGGGGTATATGCTGACGTCCAGAATATTGTGTAAGTAGCAACCCATGTGGATCCAGCAGATTTGGTTAATAAGTTGTTTCTGTTTTTGACTCTGTTTTTTTCCCCAGATGTTCCCAGAAGGTGAAGACCTATCGAGTGTCATTCCCACCTTTTTTTGGGTTGGGATCATATTTTAATCTCAAACAATCATTTTAGATGTACAATTTTTTTTTGCTACTGGCATTGTGGAGGTCTAATGTGCTGGATATGATTTTAGAGGGATTCAATGTGAGACGACATTTGCTGCAATAGTCCTTTGTAACTTTGTGCCATTTTGATTAAGTAGGTACTTTAGAGAGCAGAGGGATAGTTTCCATGGTAGTCTATTGACAAGTCTTCTCTATGCACTTCTTTGAGGTCGACTGTAAATTGACTGTTGTGAATGGGTGCTTCAACAACTGTCCTGGTCATGTTGGAAGCACCCTGAGCAACTTTAGGACCAAGCCAATCCGTCAGTGTCATGGGTAGCTGTGATAGCCAGTGGCTCTGTGTCTGTCTAAATGTTTTTTTGGAAGACATTTTTGATGTAGTTGGTAAGCACCATAATTTGGTTGCATGTGCTGCATCCCTTATGGAAACTACCATGGTCAGCTTTAAAGATGGTCTTTACTTCCAGAGATGTGCATTGCAAGGTAATGCGCTCAAAGTTTTGAAAATACACAAACTATTGAAAACAGTCAGTATTTGATTGCCCATGGGAAATCTTTTCTGAAAGTTTGGAATAGTAATGATTTTTACCATATACTACATGTACAAGAGTGTGTTTGAGCTGATTTTTGTGTAGAACTGGCTCAACGAGGTGTAAGCACAGGGGCAAAGGTATCTCAAGAATTGTAGTGCAATGTTGTCACATTGAGACTCATTGTAAGCTGATCATTGGCTAGGATGTTCTTCAAGTCCAAGATGATGATGTGACGCTTAATCCATGTGTTTTTAGCAGCTTGGCATTGTCTAGATATTTTGGCTGCCACTCAAGATCGTCTGCAAGCTTTACTCATTTTAGGGGGTAAAGGTTGCATTTCAACAACAATGTTTTCTGTTTTAAGTCTATCCTCCAAACTCCTGCATGATCCCCCACATTTTGCCTCATTTAAATACCTCCAGAACCCTGCCATCTATATTTTGACTTGTAGGTCATGTTCATCTGTCACATTTGTACTTGCTGACCTACATTGGCTACAGATCATGTAACATCCTGTTTTTAAGCTTTGTTTATAAATCTCTCCGCGACTTCTTCTCCCCCACCTCCCCAGTGTCGTAGCCCTCTGAGACAGAAATGAAGTAATAAGGGTGTTGGTAAGAAAAGTGCTGCAATAATCATGGATCACTTTTAAGGAAGTATTTCCAGATTCTCAATATTAAGTATTCCTTTGAGGAAGAAAGACTCTGAGAAAGATGAATCACCTGTAGTTCACGAAGGTTTAAAATTGAAAGAAAAGGCATAAAGTGCTACAATGAAAATTGATATTGGGAAATATGTTTAGAAACTGGCCAAGAATAACTCCTCGAAAAATAGATTGTCAGAGCAAATTCGAAGTAAATGTAAAAACAGATTAATAGCTTCTAGTAACATACAAAATGGAACAGAGAAAATAAACATTTGTCTCTTAGCTGATGAGACTGAGGATATAATAATGGGAAACAAGAGTATGGCAGAGACACCAGCTGTGAAAGAAATAGAAAATGTTTGTTTAAACACACTAAATCCCAATAACAGTAGAAAATTTGGATGCAACCTCGAGGGAAGAATTTTTAAAACACCAATATCTCTCAAAAGTAGGAGGCTAACTGTACTAAAGGTTAAATGGCACGCCTGTACCTGATTAAATGTATTCTGGAGTTTAAAAGAAGTAACTGCTGAGATAGAAGGATCTGGGTGCCCACTTAAAAGAAACACGCAAGGTTAATATGCTATATAACTCGGAAGGAATGTTCATCTTTATTGCCAGGAGAATGGTGAATTAAAATACAAAAGTTTTGCTGCAACCCCACAGAGCATTGGTGAGATCACACCAAGGTTATTACAAACAGTTTCGATTTCCAGAGAAATAAATATTTTTAATCAACCATCTCGAGATGTTGTGACTGGCCTCTTGAACAAGTTGGGCTTTAACTCAGACCTTATGGCTTAGAAGCATGGACACTGCCGCTATAGGTTGAGTGATACTTACTGAGGTTTAGAAAAGATGATCTTAGTGAAACCTATAAAATTGTGAGGAGCTTGCATGATGTAAGGTGTATGATTTATAGATAAATTTAAAATTATTGATTTTTAGAGATTGGAGTTTGAGCTAGCAGCATGTAGATTTTTAGTCTGTATGTATGTTGTGGGGGTTGGTTTAATGATTAACTTCTAAGTGTTTTTGGTATTCCCTTTTAATACAGAGGATTAAGGAATGATCTCATTGAGGTATTTAAGGTGATTAATGGAACTGATATAAACTGAGAAATAGGGCTGGGCTGTTCTTGGATAATATCAGAAAGCATTTTATTTACACCATGGTAGGGAAAATCCAGAACTCTGTCAAAAATTTGTGGAAAATTTCTCTCATTGTAAACATCTCAAAAATGAAAATGCTAGGTTTTTGTTGGACACAAGATTAAGGGCCTTGGAACTGAGATATGTCGGTGGCAGTATGATACACATCATCCACGATATAATGAAATGGTAGAGTAGGCTCAGTGAGCAGATGACCTACTGTCTGTGTTTTTTTCTGATGTTTGCACGTTGTTATTGTCACTAGTGAAAGTTGGGGACATTCCTGCTTTGATATATGGTGGATGCAAAAGAAACAATATAATTTTGTTGCTTTATATATGTTAAGAGTCAATTATAGGACATAGGATTATTCATATCCTCTTGTAAATGCACCATTTTACTGAAAAATGGTTATAAGTGTCAGAATCCGTTCTCATCCTTGCTCCATCCAAGGCTATTCTGAGAGTTTGAGCAAAATGTTTTGATAAAATACAAATTCAAGAAGAATATCTGAGCAGAGACCAACCCAGTTTTGAACTGATAATCATATAATCCTTCTTTCCACATAAGTATCTGGAGATCTTGCTTACCCTTTTTTTTTGGAAGAAATTCAAAGATGAAATGGATTTTGAGTATGAGAGTTATTGTTTTGATGTACCATTTCAAAACTCATTCCTGTCTGTTTGTTTTACAGCTTGCACATCCATTTCCACTAAATCTGCCATTTTCAAATCATCTACAAATCAATAATGGGCCGACTCACTCTTTTCAGGTATTTCTTTTACTCTCGGTAGTTAGTATTCACATTCCAGAAATATAGCATGTAATTCTTGTTAATCTTTGAAATGGTTGAGTTTTCTAAAAACAAAATTTAGCTACAGTTTCTAAAAATATAATAGAAGGCAATTGTTAATAAAGATTGGATTAGATTTTGCTTGGTGATCAATTTTTCATAGAATTGGCCAGATTGCCTATATTGACATGAGTGTGCCTGTTATACTGTTATAAATGAGATGCAAGGGCCTTGCTAAACTTGCATTTTTGTTTGAGTCTGAGTAGAGCATCGCACTTTATCCTTCCAAATGCAATAAAGCAGAACTAGTTTGACCCCACCGTAGTACAGATATACCTTTGGAATTTTCAACAATCTTGAGAAATAAAGGCTTTAAGTAGGCTTTCAAGTGTTAATACTTAAAGCAAAAGGAAGTTTAGAAACCAGAATCAAACAAAAGTTTAGAAAATAAGTAAAAGACCCATTTAAAGCAAAAGTAGAGAAATATTAAATTATATATTGAACTAAACTGCAATTTGGATCTCAAAACATGAGGTATGAAAATATAGCAATTTAAAGAAGCAGCTACAGTTCAATAAATCTCTTTCAAATATTTTAAGTTCAATGCCTTTCATGACACGCGGAGAATTCATGCCTAGAACTTGATTATTACCACCCAACACTGCATTTTTTTCTTGTTGAAAAGTTGAGAATAAATATGGAATATGTATGAAAGTTTATACATGGCTTAGATGCACATAACAGAGTTTTTACACAAATCCTGACACATACCTAGACCTAGTTCAAGGTTATCCAAATGAGGACTCTTAAATAATTTTGTTACTTTTAGTGTCATATTATTGACAATTTGGTGTCCATTAGTCTTATTTGAAGACATTTGTTATGTAACTTAATTCATATAACTGAAGCACTTTATGAAAATAGTGATCCTATTCTACAATGTTTCAAGCAAATTTAGAAGGAACGTGTACTGTATTAGATTTTTTTTCAGAACATTGGAAGACAGGAAGGGACATTTTTACACCTTTTGGAAGCACAATGTGACAGCAGACATTTATATTATAAATGATGTAGACTGTTTGCTGGAAGTTTCTCGAACATAAACTCATCCATGTTCAAAGGTGCTTACCAAATTGGATTTTGTTGTTTTGAAAATAGAAAGTCACATCAGTTTTTTGATGATTGATGTTTGGATGTTATTACCTGCCTGTCCTGGAGATTTTTTTTTTGTAATTTAAAATGCCACATTGCCAGTGTTACAGTTGGAATGATAGAAATGTTTGACAAGATCCTCATGTGTTAAAGCTGGCAGTGAACTAATGATTGAAAGCATGACCAATATTGAAAAAAATGTACATTTCTCAGAAGATTCTCCATATCTGAATGGCTCTAACACTTCTGTTGCTGTAATAGACTCCACCCCAACCAGAAGAGGAAGAAGATGCTGATGATGAGGAGACAGAAGAATTGGGCCACGCAGAAACATATGCAGAATATGTACCTTCCAAATGTATGTAATGAAAAATTTCTGTTTGGAAATTTTTCGTAATAGATTTGTGAAGCACTTGTACTTAAAATATTTGGTCACCAACTCTCTATTCTATATGGAATTTATTTTGTAAGGAAATTAAACTGTTCAGAAATGTAATTTCTGTACAAAACTATCACGAAAGTTTTTATTAGTCAATCTGTAAAAACCTGTTTTCACACATTTACATGGACTTGAACCCAGATCTTCTGATTCAGAAGTAGGGACAAAGACAATAGGTGCATGAGAAGGCCATTCAGCCCTTCAAGCCACCGCCACCATGGCTGATCATTCACAATCCGTATCCTGTTCCTGCCTTATCCCCATAACCCTTGATTCCACTATCTCTAAGAGCTCTATCCATCTCTACACTGCTTTTGGTATAACATAGTTAGACATCACTTGGTACTGAGGTAAAAATAATGACTGCAGATGCTGGAAACCAGATTCTGGATTAGTGGTGCTGGAAGAGCACACCAGTTCAGGCAGCATCCAAGTAGCTTCGAAATCGACGTTTCGGGCAAAAGCCCTTCATCAGGAAGGGCTTTTGCCCGAAACGTCAATTTCGAAGCTACTTGGATGCTGCCTGAACTGGTGTGCTCTTCCAGCACCACTAATCCAGAATCACTTGGTACTGCCTTGGCTGTTTATGTTGTAAGGTCACTTCCATCCTCATGTAGAGTTAACCTCCTTTCCTTTCATGCAACACATAAAGGACAGTAGTCTTAGCAAAATGTCTCTCAAATTTTTTTTATTACCCACATGGACATGTTACACCACTTCTCTGTGGCATTACAGCCTGAGGTAGAACTTGTTTGTTGACCACTTGACCCACAAGTAGGAACACTGCCATGATGCATTAAGATGCTCAGTGACTATTTTATATGACAGTTAACTACTGCTCTTACTTGACCAAATCTTTCTTAATCCACCTAAATGGTATTCCATGATTCATTTTCTCCCTGTTACATGATGGATACTACATTTGCTGCAACAATTGCTTACCAAACTGGATTTTATTATTTGAAATGGACTTGAACCCAGATCTTCTGATTCAGAAGTAGGGACAATAGACAATAGGTGCAGGAGTAGGCAATTCGGCTCTTCAAGCCAGCACCACCATTCGTTATGATCATGGCTGATCATCCACAATCAGTATCCTGCCTTATCCCCATAGCCCTTGTAGTAGCTAATGGCCTTATCCTTTTCCCTCTTCTCTTATTTTTGATTTCCTTAGGCAATATCCACCAGAAACATTGTTAGCTTTTTCCACTTCTACATGGATAGTATTTACCTTTATTCCACTTTCCATTATTGTCAAGGCTGTTGTCACTTGGTGTAATTACTTTACTTGCTATTAAAACCTGTTGAAGTATTAAATCTCCAAATTAATATTGATAATATCGAATCTTTTTATTTTGACTTCCATAAAAGTTAAGGTACTTCACCAAATGTTCTGCCCCAAGTTAAAAATAATACCCAAAAGTGTGCATCTCATGTATTGTTCAGCTCTAATCTTAACTTCCTACCCATGTCCAAACTTCTGTCACGCACTGTTGTCTTCTGTTACATCACCAATTTTCACTCTGCCTCTTGCCTTCTGTGACCAGAACCTAATTATTGTCCTGATTTTCTCAACACTTGCTTTCTCCAACAGCTTCCTTACTCCCACCTCTCATTAGCTATAAGATATTTGGAATCTGGCATAACTTTCCTTCCTGAGCCATGTTGGCATTCCAGATATCTTTATTGTCCTTGGTTCATTTACCTTAAAACCTTTACACAATTTTGCTCTTTTCTACATAAGAAATAACATCCACCTATGCTTTCCATTAAATATCCTCTTCAACTAGGGCAGCGTGGTTACTCAGTGGTGCCTCTCAGCACCAAGGACCCGGGTTCAATTCCAGCCTCTGGCGACTATTCGCAGGGGATAAGTGTGAACTCGATGGGCTGAACGACCTGCTTCTACACTTTAGGAATTCTGTGATCTCTATGAATGATGTTTGCTCCTGCATAGAATTAGGAAAATGCCCAGGGTGCAATCCGGACTTTGATGCCATTTACAACTCTTTTTCACACCAAGAGTGGTGTGTATTTAGAATGAGCTGCCTGATGAAATGATGGAGGCTGGTGCAATTACGACATTTAAAAGACATCTAGATGGGTATATGAATAGGAAGGGTTTAGAGGGAGATGGGCCAAATTCTGACAAATGGGACTAGATTTATTTAGGGTATCTGATTGGCATGGACGAGTTGGACTGAAGGGTCTGTTTCCGTGCTTTATATCTCTGACCTGGCATAGTCTAATTTTGATTTGAGGGATTCAATGTGAAGGACGTAAATGTTAGTAGGAGTTGGGTCTGCCAACACTGAAAATCTGCTAGGTATGGAGGTTAGCTGTCTGAAAGGCTGGCCTTAGTGCTCCAGCACTGTGCCTTTACACTGTCATCAGTGATTACGCCTTTAACAATTATTTTCCTGTTCTCTGGAATCCTCTCAACACTTGTGCTTAATTGGCACTTTTTCTACTTGCAGGAACTTACTCAATGTGCAGAAGTAAATTAGTTATCAGATAATCTAAGATGTTTATATTTAATAATCCTGTTATTCAGTTGGCATATTTTTGAATTTGAATGCTATTTGCTTTAGAAGGGCTGTATATATAGAAGATAGAAATAACTATATTTTCATATGCAGCTAAAATTGGAAATAGCCATCCAGACAAAGTAGTTGAAACAAGTACTTTATCAAGTGTGCCTCCTCCGAATATCAGATACACACTCTGCCTTCCTGAAGCTACAATTTCAAATGGCTCTTTGTCTGCACTACAACTAGAAGCAATCATATATGCATGTCAGGTATGTTTTATTTAGTGCATTTCTTTGGCTTATCTGGAAGGGAGTTCTGAATGTGCTGTAGTTTTATATTGACAATGAATTGTTAAGTTCCCAAAGTGTAATTCAAACACAATTATTTATGTAATTGTTCTCCGTATATAGATGATCCTGATGAGACTACATCTATACCACCCTAAAGTTGTCCCAAGAAGGTGCTGGCCCTTCTCTTTGCTTTGTTGCTACTATATTTTTGCAACCACTAAATTATGAGTCAAGCATTGTTCCAATAAAGTCATATGTAGGATTAATTAGTTATTTTCCCTGAAGAGCATGAATGAGTGAGTCAGGTTTTTTCCACTAATCTAGCATCTTATTTCTGCTGCCAGGTCCCATATTAGCTACTTTAATTCTATTTTCAATGAGAGGTTACTAATGATGCTTCATGTAAAAGACTTAAATCAGTCAACAAAAACAATAAAAGTGTTTTTGTTACACAACTCCAGACTTTTCTACAGAATATTCTCAATGTTTGCTTTGAGGAAGATTATTAAAATTGCTACGAAAGCATGTTGTTGAAGAATGAATTGATACTCCCAACTATAGGAAAAAAGAAATTCATTTTAAATATCAAATGTCTTTGTTCACATTTTAGAAAATGTGCTTAGCTGCAGGACCTCAATTCAAAATTAACACAGCTGAAAAGACTTATAGTGGCAAATGTTTAAGCTTGCTCCTCATTAATAAAACTGTTGTGCACCTTGGATTCAATGAAAATTAAAATTGGATCACTTCTGAAGAAGTGGTGATCCACAATTATAATTTGATATCTGGGCAGTAAGATCAATTCCCCACCACCCTGAACCTCTGTGCTTTTTCATCTGTTTTTTTTAAACTGCAATTGGAACTGATAGGAGTGCAAATATTAATTACAGTAAAAGATCGTTTGACTTCAATAAACTCAGTCACTGATACTTTATGGGTATAGCTTTGTTAACATGACTTACGCACCCTTCTTCTGACGATGCATCAAGCAAGCCAGTGGCCCTGCTGGTGCCATTAACTTTCGCTTAATTAATAAAAAAAAAATTCTGGAGTATGTATTGAAGTTCATGATCATTTCTAAAATTAAGCTTATTAAAATGCAGCGATTATGCAGTATTTTCTGTGAAGAGTTACTCTCTTTTTCTCATCTTTCTCTGAAGGCACTAATATGGGATCCCGCATCCCATTGGTACCTGGACCAAGTAGGCAATCCTCATTTGTGCACCGTGACTGTGAGTTTTGCCTGGCAATTCAACCACAGCAATGTCATAGCCAAACTTGATCCTGTCACACTCAACCTCCACTCATGCATGATTTCTAAAGTCACTGGATAGCAATGGGGTGAAAATACTGTCTTATTTTCCTCCAGATTGCAATACCCTAATTGCTATCCTGACCAAGACCCGTTAATTCATTTACACTAGGAAGGAAACTTAGGACCTAGTCATCTGTGTAACACTATCACATTTAGTAGTACATTTATTCATTGTGCCATTGGGAGGGTGTATTTAAATGTTCATTTATCTACCATTTAAGTTGTTACTGTGCAATGGAAAAATCTAGTATTCTCTTTGATGTCTGTTTAGCAACATGAAATTTTGTTGGAAAATAACCATCGTGCAGGGTTCCTCATTGGTGATGGAGCTGGTGTTGGAAAGGGAAGAACCGTGGCTGGTATTATTTATGAAAATTATATAAAGGGCAGGAAAAAGTCATTGTGGTAAGTATAATGTAATTGTAATATGTATGCAAAATAGACCTTTCTTTGTTTCTGGAAAATAAAAATGGTTTGAATTCTTTTACCTTGACCTAAACTGACTCCTATAAATTTATCTTGGCTTACCTGTACAAGTTAAACCAATGCGTCAATCATTTCCTGCCTTTACAATACCTCAATATGAACTGGAGGGTGGTTTAAACACTGTGTGCATTACCAGAACTAATATGAAATAGGAGCTTAAGTAGGCCACTTAGCCCTTTGATCCTTTTCTACCAGTCATTAAGATCTGATATGGCTTATCTATTCGTGTTTTGAGTTCCAAATTCCAATCTAGTCCTGAGAACCCTTAATATCCCTGCATAACAAGAATCGATCTACCTATGTCCTAAAAATATCTAATGACCCACCTCTAATACATTCTGGGGCAGAGTTCCAAAATGTCTCAACCTTCTCAGAGGAAAGAAATTCTCCTTGTCTCTGTTCTGTAAGAGAGATCCTAATTTTAAATAGTGCCTACTAATTCTGATCTAACCCATGAGGAAATATCTTTTCCATGTCCACTTTGACAAGGCCATTTAGGATCCTGTGCACTTTAATCAAGTCACCCTCACTTTTCCACAGTTTGAAACATCGACGGAAGTACTTATGCTCGAAACGTCGACTCTCCTGCGCCTCGGATGCTGCCTGACCAGCTGTGCTTTTCCAGCGCTACACTTTGACTCCAATTGCAATTTAGCCAGCCTGTCCAATCTATCTTGTTACACAACCCACTCATTCTCATATCACCCAAGTTATCCTTCTCTGAACTACCTCTGATGCATTTACATTCGTCCTTAAATAAGGAGACCAAAAAAACACACCGTATTCAAGATATGGTCTCACTAATGCATTGTACAACTGAAACATAGCATCTTTCCTTTAGCATTCAATAAAGGGATAGCATCCCATTAGCTGCCTTGATTACATGCTGTATTCTGCATGCTAACATTTTGTGTCTCATGCACTACCACAGAGAGTTTCCCTCTACTTTGGGATTCTGCAGTGTATTTTTTTTATTCTACCTACCAAAGTGAACCATTTCACGTTTTCTCACATTACATTCCATCTCCCAGATTTTGTTCACTCACTAAATCTATCCATATCTCTCTGAATTTCCTTGTCATTTTCACAACATGGTTTATTACCTATCTTGGTGTCATCTGCAAATTTATTTACCATGCTTTTACTCCCCTCATTTAAGACATTGATGTGATACAAGATCACTCAGAAAAGTGTTTGCAATGGAAAGAATTGCAGTAATTTCTTTAAAGGCATATAATTCATTGAATACCCCATCCTTTTATAATTCCACTGAGGGAATACTGTAATCGCAGAGGTATGTTATAGCCTGTAGCTAGTGACACAATATGATTTGAAATCTAACTTTGATAGACTGCATGATCTTCTCTCGTTCCTGTGCTTCCAGCACCTATTGATGCATAGGAAGTAAATAATAAAATGCTGGATAACAAATGGAGCTTTAAGAAAAATATTGAGTAATTAAAAAGTATTGTTGAAATGTACTTGTTAATCCAAATTTCATGTTAATTGGATTCAATATTATCATGTTATAGGTTTAGTGTCTCCAATGACCTGAAATATGATGCTGAACGGGATCTTAGAGACATTGATGCTTCAAATATTCCAGTGCATGCTCTCAACAAGGTATGAAGAGCGATCTAGCATAAGGTTATTTATCTATGATCAGTATAATATACCAGATCATAGCTCCAAGTCTGCTTTGAATTAAAAGCACATGATATTAAATAAGTTATGGAACATTAGAAATAGGTCTTTTTATTTTGACTGCAAAGTAGCTTTTTAAATTTGTTGTTCTGCCCTTAGTTCATCTACGAAACACGCAATCTGCCTAATTTTAATTGAACCCATCTGTTGCCCACTTTGTACACTGTCTGATTTCAATCTCCTTTGACATCAACAAGAAGTAAAATAAGGTGGAGAATAAAAGGACCACCTGAATCAATCCTGCCAATTTTCCATTAGGAGAGTTAGATTAAAATTTCCCTCTTTATATGGGTGGCTCAGTGGTCAGCATTGCTGCCTCTCAGCGCCAGGGTCCCAGGTTCAATTTCAGCCTTGGGCGACTGTCTGTGTGGAGTTTGCACATTCTCCCCGTGTCTGTGGGTTTCTTCCAGGTGCTCCAGTTTCCTTCCACAGTCCAAAGATATGCAGGTCAGGTAAATTGGCCATGCTAAATTGTCCATAATGTTAGGTGCATTAGTCAGAAGGGGGTGGGTTACTGTTCAGAGGATCAGTGTGGGTTTGTTGGGCCGAAGGGAATCTAATCTAATCTCATGCTGGCCTAAGGGACAGAAAAATGCCTTGCAACGCTTGACCAGATCAACAACTGGTGTTAAAGATCAGCGAGCATGACTGGGTTTCTAATTTACTTTCTCTCTCCCTTTGCACCTATTTAAGCTGAAGGTACTCAATATTGTAAAGTATGTTATATTGTGACATCTATGTTCATAAGTGTGATTTTTAAACTGGTGACAAGATTGTCAGCTGTGATGGTTTTGAAGCTTTGTCGCTTCTATATCAGAAAGTCCCAGGTTCAAATCCCATTCCACAGATTTAGCAGAGATATTTTGGTTCATGTGAAATACAGTACTCTCAATGCTGCACTAGTGGAGATGCCATCTTTTGGAAAGATACTAAGCTAAGGCCCTGTCTGCTTGCTGTTAGATGCATATAAAAGATCCCACATCCCTGTTTTGCAAAAAAACGGGAAATGATATTTGTATTGTCCTGTCCTATATTTAATCCTTGATCGTTATTACTAAAAATAAATTATCTGACCTTCATAATGTTGCTCTTTATGGAAAGCCACTGCATGCAAATTAGTTGCCTCATTTCTGGCATTACAACAACAGACTTCAAAATATTTAATTTACAGTAAAGCCCCTTTAGAGCATTCTGAAGATTTGGAAGGAACAATGTAAGTTGCAAATATTTATTTTATGCTTGGTTATGTAATTTTATCAATTTATTGCAGATAAAGTATGGTGATACAGCTACTTCTGAAGGTGTATTGTTTGCAACGTACTCTGCATTGATTGGTGAAAGTCAGGCTGGTGGTCAACACAGAACAAGGCTAAAACAGATTCTGGATTGGTGTGGGGAGCACTTTGATGGTGTTGTATCCTTTAATTATCAGACTTGTAAATGATTAAGTTTCATTAAAGAAACACACTATTGATATTTTAATTTTTTTTCAATGACTTGTGAAATATTAATAAAGTTCACTGTTTTAAACTTTCAAAAATGATGACAAATTGCAATAAGTTGCACGCACCATTAATAAGTGTTGCAATTAGTTGTCTTCTGGAATGCTACAGCTTGTGTATAATTCAAGAATATTAGATCTTGTGACATCAACAGTCCTTTCATGTTTCAAAGATGCGTGAACATTAAGATAGACATGTTACAATGGATTATTTGTGCTCTGATATCTGATAGATTCAAGCTAGGAGAATCAGGTGGCACGAGACAAATCTGATTAATTCTGATTATTTACTACTTGCGAGATTGTTTCTTGGAGAAACTTTTAGATGAAAGGGTGTAAACTCATGGTTTCATCAGCTATAATCCCATCGATGCATAGGCTTCTAATGTTGTTCAAAAAGAAGATCATTCATATCATTGTCTTCGGATTTATGGAACATTAATCACAACACTTCAGATTGTTTCACCGGTAGTGTTTTGAAGCTTTTCTAAGATATATGAAAAGTTGCTAAAAGAATGCAAATCCTCTTTTCCTTCTATTTTCTGACTGCAAAATAAAATTTTCACATCGTTTGGATTTTCCTTGACTGTTTTTGCTCCGTAGATTGTATTTGATGAATGTCACAAAGCAAAAAATGTCTGTGTGAATGGCAGTACCAAATCCACCAAAACAGGCCTGGCTGTCTTAGAGCTGCAAAACAGATTGCCATTTGCACGAGTTGTTTATGCAAGTGCCACAGGTATGATCTATTTCTCCAAAAAAAACCCTTATTTTTGTGTATTCTCGGCTAATACTAATAGAACTGTATTAGTGTGAGTGTATTGCATGAGTATATCAAGAATCTTCAGTATTATCTTCAACAAGACAATACTGTTTCATTCTTAAATAGCTATCTGTGCAATGGCATTTTCTCAGTTTTAGAAAGATCTACAATAATCCCATGTTGACTTGGTTTACAATTGTTTGTGTACTAATAATATATTAGCATCATACAGCATATTAAAGCAACAAAACGTCATAATATATTGGAAGCGGAGGAGAGAGTAATTTGTTTGCGTAACACCAGTGTTACGTTTGTGTTGAGCCACAGGCTGCTACTAGTGCAGCTTTCTTCATTAATGTTGAGAATCCTCGATGCCTGCTTTTAGGGAGTTAATGCCGTGTAAGATTGCTACAGTGATGCATTTCTCCAGGCAGGAATGTTAACTTTTTGAATGTTAATTCATACCCAAGATAAATTAAAATGGAACATTGTTAAGCTAATTTATCCAAGAAAATTATGACATTTCCATAATCCATGAACTTGTTTTTGCTACTTGCTTCCTGTAATATCTGGTCACTACAAGGCTGGCCAGCTGCCTTTAAATCAACCATTGTTGTTGGGTTTGGTAGATAATTTTGCAGCCAGGCTTCCTTCCTGCCACTAACCCCCACCCCATTTGTCCAGACTGGAGACTGGGTACAGATACACCCAGGCTTGCCTGTCCCATTGCCTAGGTTAGTTTGGGTTTTTTTTGTTACTGTTCATAATAATTAAGTTGGCAGATTTTTTTTTACAGAAATTGACAACAGAATTGCTAAGACTTGTGATTTTACTTCACACAAAGTGTTAATGAAATCCTTTTTATAGGAGTGCTTTCAACACATTTCTCTCCAGTCAAGTAAAATAAAGAGAATTGCCCTAACCAAAAGAACAACAAAAAAAAACTTTGGTTATGGCTAGATAAAAATATGGCATCTGTTTTTAGCATGCTATAGGCTGATTCACTTATCAAGGCACCACATTGTAAATGGTAAATACTCTGAAGTCTCAGAGAACCATTGGCCTGCTCTCTCATTGGAGAGCTAACTGGTGATGAGTTTAACCTGACAGTCATGGTACCTCAAAGGGCAATTTTGAGCAGATGGGACCTTCATGTTGACCTCAGGCAGTATAGGAATTGAATCCACACTGTTGGCATCAGCCGTCCAACCAACTGAGCAGCTGTAGAAACAAGAACAGAAAATGCTGTAAAGGCTCAACAGGGCTGGCAGCATCTGTGGAGAGAAATTGAACTTACTGTTTAAGGTTCAATGACCGTTCCTCAGAACTCAGAGCAGCTGTATAACCAGCTTTTCCACTACAGCACAATCTAGCATCTATTCAGCATTTTGGAAAATTGCAGAGAGATATCTTGTCCATAAAAGGCCAGACAAATCCAATCTAGCTAATTACCACCTCTTCGGCCCACTATCATTAATTAGCTGTCGCAAACAGTGCCATCAGGCAGCACCTAATGAGTAATAACCTGCTCAGTAATGCTCAGTTTGGATTTTGTCAGAGCCACTGGGTTCTCGACTTCATTACAAAATGTGTTTAGGCAAAAGAGGTAAGTTCCAGAGATGAAGTGAGAGTGCTTACCCTTGACATCAGTGCAGCATTTGATTGAGTGGGACATCCAAGTAGTCTCAGCAAAATTGAAGCCAGTGGGCAATTGTCCATGTGATTTTGTAGTTAATATATTTATGAATGTTTTCCTCCTTCAGCTTATCATATTACCTCATGATAAAATTGCACAAAATTGCAGCATCATAATAAAACTCTGAGAATTTGGTATGTTTTCCTTTATCAGTCAGAGTATTGAGTACAGGAGTTGGGAGGTCATGTTGCGGCTGTACAGGGCATTGGTTCGGCCACTGTTGGAATATTGCATGCAATTCTGGTCTCCTATTGGAAAGATGTTCTGAAACTTGAAAGGGTTCAGAAAATATTTACAAGGATGTTGCCAGGGTTGGAGGATTTGAGCTATATTTAAACAGCCCCACCCTGTTCTCCCTGGAGGCTGAGGGGTGACCTTATAGGGGTTTACAAAATTATGAGGGGCATGGATAGGATAAATAGACAAGGTGTTTTCCCTGGGGTTGGGCGAGTCCAGAACTAGAGGGCATAGATTTAGGGTGAGAGGGAAAGATATAAAAGCGACTTAAGATGCAACTGTTTCACGCAGAGGGTGGTATGTGTATGGCATGAACTGCTAGAGGAAGTGGTAGAAACTAGTACAATTGTGACATTTAGAGGCATCTGGATGGGTATATGAACAGGAAGGTTTGGAGGGATGTGGGCCGGGTGCTGGCAGGTGGGACTAGATTGGATCGGCATGGACGAGTTGGACCAAAGGATCTGTTTTCCGTGCTGTACATCTCTATGACTCTATAATATATAGGAGCACAATAGGCCATTGAATCTGCTGTTTGATCCTGGCTGATATGTTTCTCGACCCTATTCTCCTGCCTTCTCTCCGTAATCATTGAGTCCCTTACTAATCAAGAACGTATCTATCCTTGACTTGGCCTCTACAGACCTCTGGCAATGAGTTGCATAGATAACCACCCTCTTGTTCATTTGTGTGATTTATCCACCATTGCCAGAATTTAACTTTCTGAAAATACTTGAATGTTAATTGTCTGCCACTTTTTAAGTCTATGTCTTGAAACATTGGTTATTGAGTTCACGTTTTTAAAAAAAAAAGTACTGGAGGAACTCAGCATCTGTAGAGAGAGAAACAGAGTTAACATTTTGAGCCCAGTCCAAAGAAAAGTCATACTGTTCACCTTCCTTGTTTTCTGTTTCTGACATGATGTTTGATAGTGTTTGTCAAAACACACTTGCACAGCTATCTTTCCAATCCTCTGACTTTGGCTGCTGCTTACTTCACACAAATTCCAGCTGAATTCTATTTGTCATGTTTCAGACCCAAGGTAGATTACAGATACCTCTGAGGTAACAACACCCCGCAGACAGCTGCTACTGTCAGAAGCTGAGATCCATATTCAGTACCATGCACAGCTGCATATACGCTCTCGGTTTCTCTCTCACCAATTCTGAAGTACAGTCATACTAGACTTGAAACTCTGTTTCCCTCCATAGATGCTGCCAGACTTTGAGTTTCTTCACCAACTTCTGTTTTTATTTCAGATCCCCAGCATCTGTCGTGTTTTACTGTTGCTGAATTAACATAGAGAAAAATGGCAGCATTTCGCTTAACGTGTCTGGAATGTTTACTACCACTTGTACAATGTTTCTACTTCTATCCCTTAAAATATTTTTGCATTTTAATTCTATAAAGGTGCCTCGGAACCAAAAAACATGGCTTACATGTGCCGCTTGGGTATTTGGGGAGAGGGCACGCCCTTCCGCCAGTTTGAGGATTTTCTTCATGCTATTGAGAAACGGTGAGCTTAGATTTAAACGTTAAAGAAAAGTACCAATGTTTGGAAAGTACTTTTAGTAATGATTGCTTCATCTTCTACATGAGCAGCTGGTTCATCTTAAGCAACTCCATGGTTGAAATTTAGAATGCAGTGCATGACAAAATGGTCAGTACAATTTCAACATTAGCTTTCAAATTCAATAACTGCTTGAAGGAAGAAAAAGTACAGGAATGTGGGGAAGAGAGGAGAAATAGGACAAATTGGATTGCCTTTGAAGGAGCTGGCACAATGCAATGGGCTGAATGACCTTCTGTGCTGTACTAGTTCACTGGTTTAGTGAATGTTATGGATGAGATTAAGTATTTTCCCTGTAAGGGTTGATTTTCTCACTCTATGCCAGCCACTTATGAAAAAGGTAAATTTTATATGGCATTTCATTCAGCAATCTTTGAACAAAAAGGGGTATAAAATTAGAATACTGTTGGCTAAAAAGATCACTTCTGGTGACAGTGAAAATTTAAGATAGACCATCAGCAACCTATTTGATAATTCATCCTATTTCATTTTTGGGAAAGAAAGGGCTACCACGGAGAATAAGAGAGATGATGTTGTGGGAGCACCATGAGCTCCAATTCACACACCATCAAAATATAGACATATATCGCAATTTCATCATCATCATTGTGTCAACGTCCAGGAATTCCCTGCTTATAATCCTAGTCACAAGAATTACATAACAACAGGCATTTAAAAAAAGCACTTTTAAAGTAATGAACAGTCCCCGGGCACTTTGCAGCATTGTTACTAAACAAAATTTGACTGCAAGACACATAAGGATATATTAGGATTAAGTGCCCAAAAGATTGGCCAACAAGTTTAGTTTTAAGGAGCATTAAAAAGAAGGCAGAAGGTTTGAATATCACCTATGTACTGAGCACAACCCAAATAGACTTACCTTTTGTGATTTTACATTCTGTATTTTGGTCATGCCATTTGATATATAGTATTGTCATTTGGCATTGGTTAGCTCAGTTAATGGCATAGTTTGCAATGCAAAGCGAAACCAACAGCGCAGGTTCAATGCCTGTACTGGCTGAGATTATCATGAAGTCTTACCTTCTCAACCTCGCCTTTTGCCTAAGACATGTTGGCCGTCAGGTTAAACCACCACCAGTCATCTTTCAATAAAAAAGCAGTCTATAGTCCTTTGGGACTGTGGTGACTTAATGTGTGTTTTAGCATTTAGAATTTTTAAGACTCCATCTGTACACCCTGATCTGAAATCAAGGATTGTCCTTCTAAGGCAAAGTTCCTCACCATTCGGCGCCATTTATTCCAGATTTCATGGTTGAATGAAATTGAGAATTTGAAAAATAAATTGATGAAATATGGTGAAATATCATATATTTGGATTAGTTCAGCTGAAGAGCCTGTTCTTGTACATACAATGTATGTAAACTGAAATAAAGTCCTGGAAAATGCTCTGTGTGTTAGAATGCATTGGTAACTGATGTTGTATTTCAGTATGATGACCTTTCATCAGAACAGCATGTCAGTGAAAATGTCTTTTTTCTGAATCGAAGTTCTGTTTGATGTGGGAGGCAACATGCTGATTGCTGTAGGAGTTTAGTTCAGTGCACTGCATCAGGCTGATAAGATGCAGATTGACATCCTACATGGTGCAAGTTGTATTACACATTTAGCTGTGACATTCACGGGGGAGAGTCCACCACTGATCTTTTGGGTGTTGTGGTTCTTGTTATTGGGCAGTCAAAAGGAAAGTGTTTCCTAAAAATAAAAACTGATTGCGAAGATGTTGCATGTATACCGTGTTTGTTTATTAGTACATTGTTATTAACAGTAGATTTAATTGTGTAATGAATTACATCATATTGTACTTTATTGTATACTGTGAATCATGCAAAATAAACAATTTCCATTGGAAGTGATCAACTGAAATTGAAATCTTTGTTCAAGCAATCCGTAGTCAATTCCATGGATTGTTTTTAATTTGAATTTTCAGCTATTTAACTGTGAGTACTGTTCATGCTTGATGAAATCATTGTACATTTGATTGCAAGCGACTTGAATGTGTAGTGTGTACAGATTCTCCCATTGTTGAGGATTTGAGGCAGTTCATTCTGTAAGGAATTATGGTTATATTATCTGGTCCTGTTTGTTGTGATAGTTGTCCTCACCTGTTTTGTGAGAGGTCATTGCTGGTGTGCTTTCTCTTTGTGGACATTGCTTGGGCTGCTAACAAAGCAACAGAAGCTTGTATGTACAAAAAGTACATAAGGGACCAGATCAGAGATTAATGAAAGAAAATATTGAAGATTAATGACTTAATCGTATTAATCATGATGATCAGATGGCAAAAAACAAAGACTTTTTTTTTCAAAATGTGAATGATAATTAATATTCTACAAGAGGCACTTGCTTTGGACTTAGTTTCTATATACTGTAGATAAATGATCTGGATATATGGATTGAGAACAGCCATCAAATGACAATATTGCAAATTGTAGCATATACTGTACACCCTGTATTAATAAAGGCTACAGGCTGATGCAAAGATCATTAGGATTGATGACTGCAACTTGTTGAAGAATATCCATATTGCAAGTTGAAAATGGAAGTAATTGTTAAATTGTTAGCTTTTGAATGGAGAAAGGAGGTAGAGAGTCCATGGTAAATATTGTGCAGTGAGAGAGACATCCCATTATAGGCAGAATATAAAAGTGCCAGGAATGGTTCAATGTGCAAGATCTGACCAGGAATTGAGTTGTAGTTACAATAAATATGATAAATAATTTCAATGGGCTACATCACACTCCACCCAAAAACTACAAACAGCAGAATAAAAATATCTATACAACATTTTCAAGAAAAATGGGTACCCAATAAATGCAATCCACCGATTCCTCAGAAACAATCCCAAACAAACAGACACAATGCAACCAAAAACTATAACCGCGTTATCTTATATCAAAGGCATCACAGACCCCTTGGCATCATGGTGGCCCACAAACCTACCAATGCACTTAAACAGTGATTAATGAATCTAATGATCCATTAGATACTACCAGCAAAACAAACGTTATTTACAAGATACCATGCAGTGTTTTTTTTACAGTTCTTGCATCAGACAAACAATCAGGAAACTTGCCACCGGGATACATGAACACCAACTAGCTACCAAAAGACACGACCCACTCTCACTAGTTTCCATCCATACAGCCAAAGAAGGCCACCACTTTGACTGAGACAACATGTGCATCCTAGGACAGGCGAAACAAAGACATGCACGAGAATTCTTAGACGCATGGCATTCTAACCTGAACTCCATCAATAAACACATCGATTTAGATCCCATCTACCTTCCCTTGATAAAAAACTGAAATGACATCACCCTCCTTAAGAAACCAAGACCTATAAATAGAGAGGTGAGACATACCACCAGCACTTTACTGGAGACACTCACTGATGGTGTTATCTAGTCATGGTGACAAAACATCTGAAAACAAACCTTCCAGCTCAGTGAGTGAACTTGCATACTTATGTGGCACTTGTTACAGAGCAGTACAAAATACAAAACTAATTTGTCCATATATTATTCTAAGTAGCAGAGTATTCTTTGTAGTAGAGTCAGTTTGATTTTGCTGATCTCAGATCATTTTGATAAGTCTACTTAATCAACAAGTTACATCATTTTATAAGTCTTAAAATACTTTAACAATGTATGGGAGAAAAAAAGACAACATTTTTCAGCTTTGGAGACATAATTATTGTGTTATGTCAGTTAATGATTAGTATAATCTTACAGAATTGAATTAGACCAGATTATTACCAGTTAACATAAACCTTGCAAGGAAAGAAGTGTGTTGGTCAGGAATTCTTCTTGCCATTTTCTGGTACTTTCCATTCCATAATCTGCAATTTTCAAATGGAGGTGTCTGTACCAGTGCAAAGATATTAGAATGGCATGTTGCAGCTCAAAAAGAACTACTATAAAAGGCCCAATTGGAGAGCAAACAATTTAGAAACATCTTTAATATTGCCGACAATCTTAATATCTCTCCAGTAGTAGTCAATTCCTTTATTTAAAAGAGGTAGAACAAGAACAGTTCTGTACATGATCCTAATAAATTCTATGTGGTATTTTAATGCAATTGCCAATGTTTCGCATCACCAGTATTGTTTACAATTCCACCCAGCAGTAACGGGGAAAAAAAGCATTTTCCAGTGCTTTTCTTTACTACCAGATGTCTCAGAAGTACTTTCCATCCAGTGAAGTACTTGTTGATATGTAGTTAATCTTGTAATGTGGGTACAAGGTAAAATAGTTTGATCTTCAATACAAAATGACAAATTTGAATCAGCATATTGCAATTTGTTTTTCGTTTAGTGGTGTGGGTGCTATGGAAATCGTTGCCATGGATATGAAAGTTAGTGGCATGTATATTGCACGGCAACTGAGCTTTGCTGGAGTGACATTCAGAATAGAAGAAATACCTCTGGATCAAAGTTTCCAACTTGTATACAACAAAGCAGCTGTGCTGGTAAGAGTACCACTTATTTCACCAATATTCCACTGTTTTGGCTGGTACAAGTTAAACGCCTTGGAAAACATGTTGTTATGTAAGCTGTGAACGTAAAGTATGCCATAATACTTTTCGGAAATAGTATGCTTACCAATTATTGAGCAATTATCAAGTTAATTTTCACCTGGCTGGGCAATAAAATATTGGAACAGAACCTGCAAAAACATAATTTGAAGTGGATTGAGTTCTATAACAAGTAATCCATTTCATGAGGTTTTACTGCCCAAGTAGTAAAGGTGCAAGTTATCCTTATAGTGATGTGACAAGAACATATGACAATAGTTAGATTTTCCAAACTTGGCCATTGTGTCGTCTTTTTTTTATTCAGCTTTCTCTTTCTCCATTTTTGGATAGATCAACACATTCAGCTTCTGGAGCTGTATTTGCTAATTAAAACTACAATTGAAGCCCAACACATTGGTTCTGAACTGATTTAGTTGATATTTCAGTGCTCACTTCAGTTAGGATTTGATTTTATTTTTAAAAGATCATCATCGGGATGGTTTGGCACTGAAACTATCGCAGTTAATGATTGATTATTGCTGCATTCAGTTCATTGTTTAAATTCAGCCTTTATGCTCACTATTGCTTCTCTTCCTCCTTAAAATCCAGGCAAAGTTGAAGGCAGCAGATAATAGTCTACAACGAAAAGGAGTTTGTTTCTTATTCATAATGATCCAGATTTACTACAAAGAGAAATTTTAATTGTTCTTCCATCCACTTCTAACCCTGTTCTGTTTATGGGCTCAAGTTCCCTGATGACTTAGGAGTCGTTGTGCTAATCATTTACGGCTTTTCGGTGCATGTCTAAATGAGTGCCCAATTACCGCAACTTTTTCTTGTGATGTAGGTTGGTATGCGTTATTGACAAAAGATCTAAAACCACATTTTTACATTTTGAAATTTGCATATTGTGATTGATGGCACAAAGTAAGCTGATAAGTTAACACCCTGTACCCATCTGGCATGCAGCAACACCAAATGCCAGAGGTAGACAAATGTCCCACGCATTCGATCTAGCCAGAGCACAAATGGCAGAAATTTGTAATTTGATATCTCAATACACCTGGGGTCTTATGGACGGTGTTATTATACATTCAATTTCACTTTTGCTGAAAAGTCCCAACCAATTTGCCTCAAATACGTGTCCAGGTTACATCTGCTTTTGAGTATTTATAGTGATAAAATTCAAGCCTCATATTCTGTATTGCCTAAATTAATTCAATTTCTCTGAATTTTAAATCCTGAATTTCACTCTTCTAATCCAAGTCAAAACATGGTCCAATGTTCTGATTGTCATGCTCAAATGAAATAAGTTATAAAAGAGAAGTAAAGATGTGTATAATTTTAATCTAAAAAGGGGAAATAATAAATAGATCCTTTCTTTTGTGACTGTGCAAAACATTCTAATTATGACAGGTTTATCTCATCATCATCCTTAAAGCAGACTGAAGCTAAATTTAACTTTGAAGCAAATGAAGAAATATTTCCCAAAAATAATTAGGGCTATGAGACAGTTTACAGCTCCTTCAGATTGCATTGAAAACAATGCAAGATTTAAATAAAAACAGCAATTTGTTAGGAATAGTTAGATTAATTAAAATCTTTCTCAAATTCACTGTTCTTATGATCAAACAGAAATCATTTTTGATATAAAGAGCAAGTGTTCAATTTATTTGTTAAATGTGATGCAAAAAAAACTACTGTTTCTGTCTTACAATGTTTCTGAACTGTTAATTTCTTTTGAAACTTTTGCAATTGTTTTTGTTTAGTTTACTTTGATATGCCTGAAAACGTGTTTCATTTTCAGTGGGCTGAAGCAATGAATGTTTTCCAACAATCAGCAGACCTAATTGGTTTGGAATCCAGAAAATCTCTTTGGGGGCAGTTTTGGTCAGCACATCAACGTTTCTTCAAGTATCTGTGTATTGCTGCCAAAGTCAAACGTTTAGTAGAAATAGGCAAGCAAGAATTACACAAGGGCAAGGTAAGGAGCCACTTTCCGTTTACAAACTGTGTAGAAGACAGCTTTTTTTAAAAATTTCAGGCATATAACTATATCATCAGGTAATATAGGTCACAGGATCTGATATAGGGCTTCAGATATTTTGAAAGTATTTGACATTTATTTTTGGTCCCCAAATGGAATCTATTTAAATTAACATTAGTTCTATCTTGGTGACTAACATTGATTTCCATAAACTTGTTTTCCATTCTGCAGTTTTTTGTTTCGCAAAGTACCAGCTTTGGATAAGTATAAAATAGTTAACATTTATAAACATGCATTTGATATCATTAAGTCAATTCTATTCAAATCTAGTCAACCTTTATGAAATAACCATTGGCACATAAATGCATGCTATATATACATAAAATCTTGCTGATAACAGTAGGTTTATGGCATTGTAATTGTGCAATGTTAAAAGAATGTAAGTAGGTATGAGGCCCATGTCACTTTCAATAGATGTATTTTATAAATTTCTTCTATATTACCCACAACTTTTCCAAAATCTTAACATTCAATACAACAATTATCAGTGATTCATTGGAAACATAATACTGCAAGGCTAGAAAGCATGACTTCTGGTTATATCACAGAACAATATTGATACTATTTGTCCTTTTCTGAGAGATAGATGAGAACATGACTATGCTGCTCAGTCCCTCGTGCCTGTACTTCCCTTTAAATAGATGATGTCTTTGTCTCAGTCCATATTTCTAGTCTCACTTTTTTTTAAATTCTCAATCATGAGCATTCACTGAACCAGCATTCATCTTTTCAGCAATTGAACTCCGGAATTCTACCACGCTTTTCATTATTCTCCCTTCATTTAGTCTTTGACTTCCCGCAACTTCCAAAATCATTGTAATTAGGTACTTAATAAATACTAACAAATGTATGAAGTTGCAGTATTCAGTCCAGCTACCTTGAGTACAGCCCATAGAAATGTGGAACAGAAAGAAGTGACATTAGCAAGTTTTGAGAAGTGACATTAAAAGCAAAGATGGACCAACTTCACATTTATGTAATGGAGCTTCACCATTTGTTCATTCCAGTGCATTGTTATCGGACTGCAATCCACAGGTGAGGCTCGGACACGAGAAGTACTTGATGAGAATGATGGCCACCTTAACCAATTTGTATCTGCTGCAGAGTAAGTAAAAATGTCATGTCATTTCAGTGACTGTTGAAAAGTTAAATAAAATTGCTCATGTTTATATAATTGTTGCAGTTTTTTTTGCAGTTTCCAGAAATTAAAACGAAAAAAGATTATTATGCTTTTATTTAAAACACATTCTACTTCAAAGACATTATATGTAAATGTATCTGTACCTGCTTATTAAAGGATTTGTCCACTTAAAAAGAAGCTGGCAGAAAGTTCTTTTTGTCAGGACTCTGACCAGCAGTCCTGGCCAGAACCCCATGATGGAGTTCATTGCCATTGTATTTCAGGCATACCAGAAACAACTATACTTTACTTTAGGTTCTAATTACAACCACAGAGCAGGAACTGGACTATTTGGAATCGTTGCCCCTCCCTAGCTCGAAGCTTTGTTTGCTTTTAAGGGGTGGATGGAACCTTTGAGGCCCACTAGACCATTAAGAAAACTTTGAACACAAAGCTATTGTGTAGTGCAAGTCAATTCTTGAATAGTTTTTGGATGTTCCAGTTATCCCTTGAATTCATAACAAGCGTTTAATTAGAATTGACTGCATGTCTACTGTTCTTCAAAATTATTTGGCTTTTTTTTTGCTAATCAAAAGTAAGTGCCATTTTTATTTCACTTTTAATGAGTACTGATACCTCAGAATGTGATTTATGTATTATAATTTTTTCATTAAAAACATGAGTATGTCAACTCCATATTTTTTTCCCCCAGGAACAACATCTTTTAGCATGTTGTTTCATGTTGACATCTTTCTAGAAAATTTGGAAAAGTGGCCAGTCTTTTTCTGATATGTTCTTTCGTTTGTAAAATGATAAAACTAAATGTAGCCAAGGTGAGTCTCCGGTGTAGCATAAGTTATGCATATTGACATTTAAATTCTCCTGATATTTCCACTATTATTTACATCACTGTGCACTTTTAAATTTTGTATGAATATAAATAGATATGACCTCTGTTAATACTTCATAATTGGGGCACTGAGAATTTAATGTTTGCAGTTAATTACAAAAATATAAAGTTATATACTCATACTTTAGTTGGATTATCCTGAAATCATTGCTGGATAGGATTCGAAACCTGACAGACTGGGAGGGTTTAGATTTGAAACTAGTCTATATTGAACTGGCTGATAATATGGTCTTCAGCAATGAGTTCCTGTAAATTGACTTCAAAGGACTAAACTGGAGAAATAAAAATTTAGCCTGGATTTGTAGCTTTTAAACTCAAGTCAATGATTCCTTGCTTCAAAGCGTTCACACTGATGTGAGGTAACAGCAGCATCAGCATTAACATTGATGTCCACCAGCGTCAGATAGCCTTGTGTTTTCACTTTCCAGGCTCACACTCAAGAAATTACCACATAGCTGAGTACCTGTTGGTGCCCAATGAACTGTAACAAATCATGAATCAAGTCATTTCAAAATAGCAAAAAAAAATTGGAAGCAATATTGCTTAAAGTCTTAGGAGTTGATTTCCCCCTGCTTAAAGATAATATTGACTAAAGTTCCAGTGTGGTGCTGTACATTCTTTACTCTGGTGGAAAATTATAGAAACCAGAAAGTTATTGCAGGATTGAAGATTCCCCATAAATGTTCCAAACCTGTTTTTCTGCTATCACCTGGGTGACTGTCATAACCGTTATAAAGCCAAAAGTACAGTAGAAAAAAATACTTCTTGTCGTAGTAGCAATGTGATAGCTGATGTTTGTAATTAACCTACCCTTGCATTTGTATTAACAAAGAATCTGCAAGTATGTAAGTATAAAATACATGTTGCAAATTATGCTTGCAGCATATATTGATGCTTTGACATCTCCTGACATTCCTTTCTTCATGGGCCCTGTATAAATAGCATATTGTATAGTAAGTGGGTGTATTTGCATTTGCACTTGAGATACTCAAGTCTGAGAGGAAGTTGCAGAATGTTGGCTGCATAGCCAATATAGTTTTCAGCTGCAGGTAAGTATATTATTGTTTAACTCCCAAAAATTAATGCTTTACCTTGAAGGAAGTATGCTAGATATTGAGCTTTTGAACCAACTCTGACCCATTTACCATTTCGGGTCACATGGATAATTGGTACTTAACTCCTCTCAAATTAATTTCAACATGTTGTGTTAGCTAGATTGATGACTACGCAACTCCAGTGATTGATAGCGTTAACATTCTTTCTTTTGACAGAATAAGTACCAGGACATTGCATAACTTGTACCTGCTTCACTCAGGAACTTACAATGAACGAAATAGGAAATATTTGGATTTTACCATGGGTGATGGGTTCAGACTTTTCAAATTTTTTTTCTGTATTTGACAAACATGACATCGTACATGCTTCTGTAGTAAAATTTAACAAATCAGCTTTAAAGGGCACATGCATCTCAAATGTTTAAAAGTCTTGTAGCTAAATTAAATTTTGTCTTTAACTTTACAGAGGTGTCTTTAAGTCACTCATTCAGAAGCACTTTCCTTCAATAAAGAGAAAGAAAGAAAAAGGAACAGGGATGAAAAGAAAACGTAAGAGAATATGACTGACAATTCAAGGTTTTTTTAACCCATGGTTAAGCAATCTTGTGATGTTGCTTTGGTTCGTTCTTGTTATCTGTTCAAGGACAGCTTTTGATTCCATGAAACTTGGACAGAAAATTTGGCACCTTAGTTATTTAGGCTAAAGGTGGCAAAATATTTGATTTGGAGGGTTGCTTGGGTGAATTTAGATGGAACCAAATCTTTCTCAGGATTCCACTGGGTTTTCTGTGACCTTTCCTATATTCCAGTAGAGAAATGGCCAAATCTTCCACTTCCTAAGTCAAGGAGATCTATTATTGGAACTCTAATGTTTCTACAACTTTGCTACTTCGAAAGATTTCAGCAGTAGTTTTGCTAACAGAAAGAGTCTTCTGAAGTCCAAAATATTTATTAGAACAAGGTAATCAGTTACTTTGAAAGAAGAATGGTGAAGAGGTATGCTTTGCTTTGTTGAGCCCTAAGTGATTGTGAATGGCTCTGCTTTGGAGGGAGGATCAAGCTGAGATAGGCACAGCTAAAATACCTAGATAATGCCAAATAAACACGGTCTCTAGGGTTTGGGAGAAAGGCTATTCAGCTGGAGAAAGGGAGGCCAGAGATTCCACTGCCTCATTTACATTGGCAGAGAAGTTGCCCAAAGAATTTTGGGGTTTTCATTGTGAAAGTGGTAACACTATGTAGCAACATCACAATTTTAAATGGTCATCTTAGGACATTGTTTAATAGAAATGTTTCAAATCACAAATGATTTTAATGAAGTAAGGAAGGAATTTTCAGGAATCAGAAGGCTCAATAACCGACAGAGGCAGATTTAATAGAAGGTAATTAACAAAAGAGCCAAAAGTGACATGAGAATGACTTTTTTTGCAGTGAATAGTTGTATTCTGGAATGGCATTGTGTTCAGAAAAAACTGGCAGCAACAAGTTCAGTAGTAACTTTCAAAAAGAGAATGGATAAATACATAACAGAAAAATAATTACGATGTTATGAGAAAAGAGCAGGATAGTGAAAGGAGTTGGTTAGCTGTGTTAAATGGCTATCTCCTGTGCTGTATGATCCTGATTGTACGATAAAATGCACAAAAGTATTTGGTAGTTTACTAAGTAAGAAACCACAGGGTGACAGTAGCTATGTATTTGTTAGACACAAAATGGACAGGCCTGACTGGAGATTAAATTACTCTTGCCATTTAAGCAGTATGAAAGGCTGATGTACAAGTTGATTAACTTTGCTCTTTGAGTTATCTGCAATCTTAGAAACTTGAGGGTACACTAACAAAATGTAAACCTGAGTTTGTAAAATAAGAAATTGGCATTTAACATTTGAAAGAGAAAGCAGTCAATATTCTGTTTGATCTTTCCAGCAATTTTAGAAATATGAACACAAGTATCTACATACTGTGATAAAGCCAGTACACAACATTAATGGACATCAATGTACAGGAACATTAATTAACAGACTTAAAAAAGCTCATTTCAGTTTGTTGTTAAAAACCAATGGGATCTAAGTATGTATATATGAAATGACTCATCTTCCTAATTTTTTCTTTTGAAGTTTCAAAGATGTACTAATGTGTACTTTGTCATTCATATTTCTGTATTGGGATGTGGGTGTTTGCTGCTTTGTTGATTTTTCAGCTGTATAAAATAGTGGAGATCTGTTGTAGCAATAATAGACATTACAAAAAAGATTCTGCAGAATGTTCACTGGACTCAACATTAACTCTGCTTGCTCTCCACAGATGCAGTCAGACCTGCTGAGTTTCTCCAGAATTTCTGGTTGTGTCATTATGCGTAGCTTACCCACTAAAGTAATACAAAGCTAAAAAATATTTGATAGAAGTCTGAATATTATGTTGACAGCACACAGATGACACCATTATTTTAATTCTGGAAATTCAACACTGCAAAATGTGTATCTCAATGAAGCTACAGCAAGTATTTTCACGTTTGCTGTATTAACACTCCTTTGAACACCTGCTGTAGTTGAGTAGCTGTTTGCAAAATAGAAATGGGCAATTCAACCAAGACATCATTTTTCAGTTCTGTAAGCTGTGCACAAACGTTATTTGCATTCGGGTAGCTGCAAAACTGTAGTTTTCATTGGGTATAGCTAGAAAAGGAGAGTGTGAAATAAAACCCTATTTTCTACAGAGGACAGTTTATTTTGTTCATTGTTCACTACTATTTTTGCACATTACTATCGACTTTCACAGCTTCATACTTTAAGCTATAATGGTGAAAGTAGAATTTCTTTAGTTAGAAATGTTATAAATGTATCATGCTTCACAATTCTCTTCAGAGTAGAAAAGATTGTATACATGTGAAGGCAACTTGGTCAATGAAAGTTTGAAAGAGGTTCCTTTCAGTGTGATGAATTTATCTTCTTGCTCTTTTTAAGTATTATTGTATTGTTTAAAGTAACTTTTTATGCCATTACTATTTCCTTTACTGCAGGAAAACCACACGTTCGCAACGTAAAACACTTGAAAACTGTACCAGAATATGTATGTTTGTTGAAAAGCAGTGATGACAGCAGCTGTGATTCGGACGTTGATACTGACAGTGACCCGAACTCGTCACCTTCATCTGCCATGGAGATATCTGAAGAGAATGATCTCATTGCTTTGGATATTCCAAATGACTTTCGATCTACAGAGAAAGGTATCAGTTAGTATATTGTCACAAGTTGTTGGAGCTCATTAATGCACCATGGATTTATGACTTTGTTTTGCTTGTGCCAATAAAATCAAACATTCAAGGGTGATGCTCTCACTGGACGAAGGAAGGGAGAGTCACACCTGGCCATTACTTGTAGTTTGAACATTTCATTGTAATTGATCAGCGCTGCAAGTACATCATTCTACGTTCTTGAATGAGATATAATCCCCAGGACCTGAGCGAGAACAAACCTTAAAAATAACTTAGGGCATTCTGAATTCAATGGCTTTAGAGAAGTAATAACATTAACACTGTGACTTAGCCACACATTCACAGGCAAATTAATTGGCAGAATCTTTATTGGAACACAAATCCTCTTTCTAATAAAATTATCCCACTTCAAGAATGATTAGTGAGGTCAAGGAGGATTGGAGGAAACAGGAAATGTTTTGTACCAAAGAGCTATATTACCAGAAATATGGAATGCACCCAACAATGATTTCCAGTCCTGAGTCTCACCAAAGTTTGTGGAGTGCAATGAGTGTATGAATTAGTCACAGAAGTAGGCCAGTCAGCCCTTCAACCTTGCTCTGCCATGCGATGAGATCATGGCTGATGTGATTTTATTCTTAACTCTAATTTTTTGTCCAACAGTATAAGCTTTAACTTCTTTGTCAATTAAATTATGTAATTGAGCCTTAGAACTAATTAATGAACCTAGTCATGGGGGTTGGTCACCCAATTCAAACATTCTAGGGTACATTTTGAGCACTATTTACTCTCAAGAGTCCAGAATTTAATGGCAGGATCACCAGCCGCAGGAATCTGCTAGAAAAATTCTCTTCTGAAAGAATTTACACTTGTTAAAAGATATATTACACGCCATATTTAGGTACAAAGCCACAAATCAATCAAAGAGCATTGTTGGGCCACGTTCCTGCTGTTCTGTGGATTAGTATCCAAGGTCTTGCTTGCCATATTGGGCCATTTGTGTTTCATTAAGCAGGTGACATTGCTGACACTAGTTACACTCCCCGCTATGCACTGCATGTGTCTGTTGTAAAAACTGGTTTCAGTCTATGTGACAAACTGTGACTGGTTGTATCACAAGTGTACACTGGACAGTCTGGACTTTTACTGTTCCTCTTGTAATTGGAAAAGGTAAAATTCAAGATATAACTGTGTGAAAAGAAGATAAAAGCATTTTACAGCATTCATCGTTAATTGTTAAAGTGTATATCTTTTGTTACTTCCATATTAATGTTTCTAACATTACGCTGCATTAGTTGGTCACAAGCAATGCTACTTGGCTCAGGTAACAGATTGTTGAATTTGTAATTAATGCTGATGGAATCTTCAGTGGGAAGATTCTTATGGAATTTGATTGCTGTCCATTTATAATACAGATCAGGTTATTTTGCATTGTGCACCAGTGTGATGTATTTTGTTCCCCAGCTGGACTAATTTGTAGTCTCATTTTTGCTGAAAATGAGACTGGCCCAAAGATCACCCTTAATTTGTTCCTAGGGTGCATGTTAATAATTGAAGTGAGCTTGTTACTATTCTGGAGGCAGCTTGCCTTTTGAAACCTTGCAATTTCAGCCCTTTCCAGGCTGGCAGTAGCACCTGGACAGTTTATGGGAAAGGTGCAGCCAGCAGCGACCCACCGTACTGCTAAAGGGAAAAGAGGAATACACTTTTGGCTCCACACTAAGGTAAATCTGAACAAAAATGTAACTGGCATTCTCTTTAAGGATGCATGTAAACTGAGTAATCCTAAAAGAAGTAGACCTAGTGTTACTCCAGTGAGACACAAATTTCAAACACTGGTCCTCAATACAGCCCTGAAAAATGTGTACTTTTCTTGTTTTCACCTACTATTCAATTTCCTCCCCATTTGCATGAATATTTCTGGTCAGTGCAAAGAGTGGCCTGGTTATTTTTCCAAATTTTTCTTTAGTCTTTTGCCTATTTAAATATAAGACAGTATTCTGAATGCTCCCTTTTGAACTGAATAATGCAAATTGGTTGTATACACATTGATGTCCTATAGATGTTGATGAACTAATACCATTAGTGACCTTCAACGTTTTGATTAACTTAAATTATTTTCTGCTTGCAGCAACACTAGATTATGTAGAGAAAATGAAATGGGATCTGTTAGTAAAGGTTGAACTACTAGGAAAAGAACTACCTCTGAATACACTGGATGAACTGATTGACTTGTTCGGTGGTCCTGAGCAAGTCGCTGAGGTAATTTTCCAAGAATTTGCAAACTGCTTTTCTTATGAGCAAATGGTCACTGGCATTAGTTACCAATTAGAATATTGTAGAGTGCTGTACTTGACTTTGGGCTAGAGAGAGAGATTATTTTAAGATTCCCCTCCTGACTGCTGTCCAGTAACTCCTATTAAAATGTGCATGCATGTAGGCTTCGTTGTTGTTCCTGGCAAAATAGCTTGCCATTGTTTGCTATTTAGCTTTACCGCTCATAAAATGGATACTGATACTTAGAATGTTTCCAGGAGAGGCAAGAAACAGTGGGAGATTTATTTTCATGCCTTTTTAGCAGTAGTTTTCTGCTTCTTGATTAAGATTAGAGTATGACATATTTGATCACTAATCCAGTATTCATCATTGATGCATAAGCAACAGACTTCATTAGCCAACAATTGGGCATGGGAACCTTGAATGATTTTGATTTTCATAACCCAAGAGTGTCAAGACTGACTGCCCCAACTGTGTGACACTGCTACCCATTGCCTTAATTGGCTGAGACACTTAAAGTTTGGCTGAAGTCAATGAAGGATTTAATATAGTGGACATGTTGAAAATGATATACATGCAAGTGTCTTTGTAAGCACCCATAAAATTAACTTAGTATTTGAGTGCAATGATAAAATGTGTCATAACTTCTTATCATACTTGGGGTTCCTTTTGAAATTCTGGCATGCTAAGGACTTCCTGCCTGGGGACTTGTCGTCAAAGTAAATTTGACTTTTTTGGAAATTCTTGAGCGAACATCAAAGTTCTGAAATAACCTGCTACACCTTTAAATGGTCCAAGAATTGATTGTAAGAACATTAGTGAATTTGAAAGTTGTAATTTTATTTGTGTGGTTCGCAAATATGCAAACAATTTGAAATATGCTCTAATTGACGACCTCAGTTGTTAAAATTTTGGGATTTCCTTGTAAGTTAAGGTTGTATTCTAAGATCTGATCAGCCTACTAGTTGCTTGACAGCTAATGTCACATGGTAAGCAAGAACTTGGGATGTTACTCAACTGTGTACTCATAAAAATACTACAAATGTAGTATTTCATTGTTTATGCTGAAGATAAGTATGTGAACAGCAGAAGATAATCATAGCATCACAAATATGTAATAGCAGAATTTAAATTCTTATGAGATCTACTGATGCTTACTCATTTATGTTGTAGGGAATTTGTGCAGTGAACGTTTATTGCTAGGATTTTGATTTCAGTCCATCTTCTACAGATGGGATAAATAATTATTTGTTGTTGTTCAGGAAACTCATGGTTATTGTTGGTGTCAACCCAGTTCTGAGGCAGAGTGAGTGCACAATCAAACGATGTAGAATTCAGACCAAGTTCAGACCAGTCTCACTTTGGGAAACATTAAGAATGATTGAAATCCAGAATTTAAATATGTCATAATTGTGGCAGGGAGTTCTGTTCATAATTAAGGGTTAACCACATTGTTGGTGTAGAAAAGTTGAAACCTCAGTGCTGATATTAGGTGTAAAGTTTGGAAAAAAACTTTCTGGTTGTAATAGATTTTCTTCATCCTACTGAGCACAATTTTCTTTTAAACTTGTTGGTCTTTGTAATGTCATAATGAACGTTGATTTCTGTATTTATTGATTTTTAATAGATGACTGGAAGAAAGGGACGTGTTGTTCGCAAACCAGACGGCTCAGTTTGTTATGAGTCAAGAGCAGAACAAAATTTGTCCATCGACCATGTGAATTTAAAGGAAAAGGAGCGGTTCATGAATGGGGATAAGGTAAATATCTTTGTCATTCTGTATGATCACATATGGTAGGCATTAATTTGTTTTTGAAATAGAGCAACACGCTGAAGTATTCATTTCCCAACCTTGATAATTCAGGAATACCATATTTTCCTCCGCTAATTTTAGTGAGAGTAGATTTTTGCAACTTCAGTAAAAAGCTGTGCCATTCCATTAGGCTACACAGATATGTGAAGGGTGGAGACAAAATGTAAGAACCTTTGACACACATTATGTAGAGGATATTTTTTGACTTTCTCAAGAGCTTCTTCAGTGGGCGTGAAATGCTGGGTGTGACAGGAAGTCATGGGGTTCTATTTTCGAAGGGTGTGAGTTGCATATTGGGGCATCACCCCCAGAAGATTGTATACCTTCTCCCTTTCAGCTCGAATTTTAAACCCCATTCCCCTCCCTATGTCACATTCTCTAATAACTTAGGAGCAGGAGGCCTCTCGAGCCTGCACCCCATTCAACAAAATCATTCTGCTAACTTGCAGCAATTCTCTCTTCATACCTCTGTAATTGCCCTTATTTAATTGATGTCCATGAATGAATGAATATCCGAGTTGCTCTCCCTTAAACTAAATTTAAAATTCCACCATGTTGTGATTGCTACCTGTTAATAGATCCTAAATCTCTTATTAATCTTACCTCATTACATATTACTAGACCTAAAATAACCTGTTCCTGGTAGGTTGTGCAATGTGTTGCTCTAAGAAATCATCCCTGATGCAATCTAGAAATTGTCTTCCATGTTACACTTACCCACCTAATTTGTCCAGTCGACATTTGGATTAAAATTACCCGTGATAATTGTAATGCCCTTTTTCACTATTTCCTGATTTATAATTTATCCTATTGTGAGGCAACTCCTCAAAGGCTTACAAACAACTATTACATTTCCCTCTTTTCCCTTGCAGTTCTATATTTCTCCCCAGACTGATTCCATATGACAATCTAATTCAATTCATCAGTATTCACTATCACACTAGTGCCATCCTTTGTAAAGAATGCTACCTCCCACCTTTTCACCTATTATTCCATATCATCGAATTCCCTTCAGTGTTGTGATCCCCATCCTGGCCACACTGCAACCATGTATCCATAATATCTATCCCATCATTTTGTATTTTTGCCATCAACTCATCTATCTTATTACGGATGCTGTATGCATTTAAATGAATTGTTACGTGTTGACTTTTTACCATTATTACTTATCCTGTTTCTAGTTTTTGTTGCATTCTTGTTTTGTTTTCTATAGTTCTTAAATCCATCCCATCAGTGCACCTTACTTATCTGGGCCCATGATTCCTTTGGGCTGCTGCCTTAGTCATGTCTGCAGTCCTGGCAGCGTCCACCACTGGGCTTTAGCACTGTTTGGTCTGCCAAGGCTGCCAGTCAACCTTAACTCCAAAAGATGATAGGACTTCTTGCAGAATGGTAGAAGTCCTACTATGCACAAATTTAGCTTGCTCTGCAATGCAGGCTTCCTCATAGCCTGCTACCGGCTACTGCCTTTACATCGAGAGGTTGAAGACCTGAGTCTCATCCCCCAATCTCCCACAGCCTCTGACTGTTAGACTGTCCTGTGACTCAGGAGGCAGGCCTCTGAGACATCTTAGATAAGTCAATGTACCTCACCCTACTATTATCCCACCTCTCTGCAGGGAAACACCTCGACTTTGGACTTTGTATTGCCAACTTGTCATTTACTGGGCCATGAGAATGAACCCATGTCCTGCCTCCCACTAATACATTGTGCTAAGGTTTAAAAATTAAGTTCTTGTAATATATATGTTATACCTGATTCACAAAAATAAGCATTTTTAATAGATGATGCATCTTCTAAAATTAAAATGAACACTCTGATTTGTCAAGTTTGTAGCTATTATCTCTGAAGCAGCCAGTTCGGGAATTTCACTGCAGGCTGATAAAAGAATAAAAAACCAACGAAGAAGAGTGCACATGACCCTAGAATTGCCTTGGAGTGCAGATCGCGCAGTTCAACAATTTGGTAAGTGCCAGATAGTATTTGATGATTAATAGCAAGAGTAAGTACAGAGTACTTGAAAGTTGTTTGTATGCATAATACCAGTGTAATTTTATAGCTGAACAAAAGATTGTAATCTAGACATCAAATGCCTGTAACAGTTATAGAACTTACTTCTGTAGGCAATAGAATGTCTGAGGTGAAAAGATCTGTTGTACACTCATGGTTACCTTATGTTGAAGGGCTACTGTTTACCAGTTATAGTTGTAATATTGTAATCGGTGTTTATTTAACCTTTACTATGTAATTGAACACAGGAAAGTTTTAATCCACTTTGGTAGGTCAGAGATAATATTTGTTCTTACTTTCTGATGTCAAACAATTAACAGCTTCTACTTTTTTTAATCTCAGCACAGTTTTTCAAATCTCTGTTCTGTTGGCTGCTGACATTGAATCAAAGAGATGTACAGCACGGAAACAGACCATTCAGTTTGACTTGTCCATGCCAGCCAGATACCCTAAATTAATCTAGTCCTATTTGCCAGCACTTGGCCCATATCCCTCTAAACCCTTCCTAATCATATGCCCATCCAGATGCCTTTTAAATGTTGTACAGGTAGGCAACCCTTTATCGGAAATCCCAAAGTCCAAAGGTTTTAATGTAAAGTTTTTTTCTCATTGACAAGATTGTTTGATGCACAAACAGTTGACCGAACTCCACGCCCACTCAATGAATGTCACTCAGATATGATGTGGGGCGGGCATGGCCCAACACTGGCAGGCCTCAGTTCTGTTTCACAGCCGCATTTTATTCAGTGAGTGTGCTCCTCTGGTAAAATTTTTAAAAATTTCACCATCAAACTGTCACTTATTCAAAAATTCTGAATTCCTAAAACCAGCTGATCTCCAGCATTTCAGATAAAGGATTGTGCACCTGTATTTGTACCATCCTCTTTCACTTCCTCTGGCAGCTCATTCCATACACATACTACCCTCTGTGTGAAAATGTCGCCCCTTAGGTCCCTTTTAAATTTTTCCCCTCTAACCCTAAACATATGCCCTCCAGTTCTGGACTTCCCTACTCCAGGGAAAAGACCTTTTCTACTTATCCTATCCATGCCCCTCACGATTTTATAAATCTCCATAAGGTCACCCTCCCAGCCTCCAGTGTTCCAGGGAGAACAGCCCAGCCTCTTCAGCCGCTCGCTATAGCTCAAACCCTCCAACCTTGGCAACATCCTTGTAAATCATGCTTGCAAAAAACTAACTTATTGGCATCAGTCAATAAAAGTAAGTTATTTATCACAGTATGATGTCCTGGTATGCAGTTTTGGTTTTGTGTCTAGTAATTTAACCCATTGTTAAAATTTCATTTGCCTTGCATTTATTCGGTGTCTTTTGTTCTCTTTCAGGTCGTACTCATAGATCAAACCAGGTGTCAGCTCCAGAATATATATTCCTCATTTCTGAACTTGCAGGCGAAAGACGTTTTGCCTCCATTGTTGCTAAGCGTCTGGAAAGTCTGGTAATTTCATTCATCTTACTAAATGCAGCATGTAAAAGCTTTAATTTTATTTATACAGATAATTCACGCACCATGTTAGACAAGCTGTCAAGAATCTGTATTATCACCTCATTTACACACTGTAGATAAAAGAAATATTCAGTAATAGTCTACAAGTGATTACGTGATACTCTAGCCAGAAATAAAAACAGAGCCACTGATGTTATCTGCAGAGTTTGGATGGTTTAATAAAAGTAACTCATCAGTTGTGGTGATTGGTTCCTCCAACAATCCTTTTTATTGTAATGTCCTACAATTTTCAGTTCACACTATTAGTAATTCATATTGGCTATGTTTGACATTCATGTCCCCTTTTTTTAATTAACACTGCATTATATTAACATGAGTATATAACGTTTGAAATCAGGATGTATTCCATTGTAAATGTAAAATGCCCATGTATTACTTGACACTTTTTAAGTGGCGCATTCTTTTTCTTTTCCCTGAGCCCAAGTAATTTTTTCCTGACATTGGTGTTCTTGCTAGATATAGTTCTTGCCTCTACAAATGACCAAGATTTTCAATACAAATTTGCTTTCCAGAAGAGTTCATGTAGAATGCTTACTGATTTAATTTCTTGATTATTCCCAATCTGGGAACTTTTGACTAATTGTAGTGGAATGGCTGAGATCTACTAACTCATTGCAGACCAGTCATCAGTCTTGGGCTCTCCTTTCATGTAAATACTTCAGTACCACACCATGAAATCATGCAACCACTCACCTCAAGATAGTCCTAGTTGTGGTCACAAAATTCAAAAGCTGTTTTCCATCCTACATTTGTACTCTTCTGTCAAGTTGTAGAAATGTGAAATTCCTAGAAATTTGGTCAAACAGACATTGAAGGAGTTTCATTTTTAATAAGTTTATTTGGAAGCACTAGCACTCGGAGCACTGCTCCTTCACTGGTGCTTCAAAGGCTAGTGCTTCCGACTGAACCCGTTAGACTATAACCTGGTGTTGTGTGATTTTTAACTTTGTACATGTCAGTACAACACTGGCACCTCCAAATCATTTTAAATAAATAGTGTAACATTAAAGCTTTCTAGGTGCTGTTTTAAAATTGGATATGTATTCTTGTCATAGGGTGCTTTGACTCATGGTGACCGAAGAGCAACAGAATCCAGAGACCTCAGCAAATACAACTTTGATAACAAGGTAACATTTCTCTGTTACAATTTACTTCCTTAACCAAGGCCTCAAATAACGAAAAATCAAAAATGAAAGTACATATATTGTGCACTGTGAAAATGATTCAGAGCAACATTTTTAAAAATTATTTTCTGAGTTGTAAGTGGAGTGTTAGAGCTATGGAGAGAGCCTGAATGGGCTGGGGCTGTTTTCCCCGGAACGTTGGAGGCTGAGGGGTGACCTTATAGAGGTTTATAAAGTCATGATGGGCATGGATAGGGTATATAGATGAGATCTTTTCCCTGGGGTGGGGGAATCCAGAATGAGAGAGCATAGGTTTAGGGTGAGAGTGGAAAGATTTAAAAGGAACCTAAGGGGCAACTCTTTTCACGCAGAGGGTGCTGCGTGTATGGAATGAGCTGCCAAAAGTAATGGTGGAGGCTGGTACAATTATTACATTTAAAAGCCATCTGTACATGAATAGGAAGGGTTTAGAGGGATATGGGCCAAATGCTGGAGAATGGAACTAGATTAGTTTAGGATATCTGGTCAGCATGGACAAGTTGGACCAAAGGGTTTGTTTCTTTGCTATATATCTTTACGACTATGTAAGCCTTACTGGAAAGGGCAGCGTTTGTGGTGGTGAGCCACCTTCCTAATTGCTGCCATCTGTCTTGTGTAGGTTCACCCACAATGCTGTCAGGAAGGCAGTAGTAGCAATTTTTTTTCTTATGTGCATAAAGTGCCACTTTCGCTATGTCTATTACATTAAAAATCGAGAACAAAATTTAGGTACGTCAGTCACTGGCCATTATTTTCTTTTAGATATATGTTTTGTGATGCTTAATCCTGAAAGAATTTCTCAAGCCTCTCTCCCTAACTGTAGAATATGGTAAACTAAGGAGTTTTCCATTTTCATTGAAGGGGCATAACACACATCCACCTCTTACAAGGCAAATAACAGCCAGTGTAGGAGATTGCTTCTGCCAGGAGGTGTTGTTCTGTTGGCTCAGTTGGAACCCATCTTGATATGCTGAATGACTCTGATTCTATATCCAAACATTGGTTTGTGCACTGACAAAAAGGAGTTTTTTTGTTTTAATTCTTCTTAAAAGATTGTAATCATATTTCATTATGAAAAGTGCAGCTGGGTTTAAGATTCCCTAACAAATTTTCCTTTGCACTTTTATGCCTTCCATCCTCAGGGTAGACAGTAGTCAGAATTTCTAGCTTTTATAATTACTAGTAATAGAGTCAGAAATGCCCTTTACACAGTACTCCATACAAATAAGGTTGTTCATTACTGACTTGGCATACTGGTGAGCTTGCTGTTGGACAGCACCAGCAGGTACGGAATCAGAATAACCATTTATCTCAACCTGTTGATTGTAAGCTTTAGCGTAGCTTCCTTATTTTCATCTGTGAAAGTAGCTGGTAACTATTTTGGCAAAGGACTGAGGTGAGTAGATTGTGACGTAAGATATCCGAGGATATAAAGGAGGCTCAAATGTCAAAAATAAACTTTAAAACCTGAAATATTCATGTAAAATTGATAGGACTGTGTATCACAGAGCTATAAAATATAAGTCTGTAAATGGTCTGTTCACAGCAGTAATCTCCATTTTTATTTTTAGACTATTAGGGGATGTATTTACCAAAGCTTGAGAGAACATTTTTTGCACAAGCAGGGAAGACCAGAAATAGTCTTCATGTAGTGCTCTCATGCACCTTCTAGCGTTTAGATTGGAAATTGCGTTTTTTAAAACACGTTCTTATTTTTAACTGATTATTGTGGTTTAAAACTGGAGGGTATGAAGAAAGCGTTTAAGGAAATTTTAACAAAACTGAACAATGTACAGAATGAAGTAGCAATTTTGTTTTAGCTTATATTATTCAAATGCCAGAGGTAGTTAGCAATTTGTATGATTTGCAATTTTAATTAAAATGCTTAACTAGTATTTGAGATCAGTTGATTCTTGAATTTTTTTTTAATTCTTCCTTTCTCACAGTATGGAACTAAAGCACTGGATAAGATAATTAAAACCATCTTGGGTCAAATTGAAAACAAAGTACAACCACCAAAAGATTACATTGGAGGTCCCAGTTGTTTTATAGAAGGTAAGTATTTAGGTAATAGAAAATGTCTAATAACATGTTTAAAGTTAGTACTAAGTTTTTTTTTGGCTCTTACTTGCATTATTTTGAAACATTCCTATTATTATTTTGGTAATTTAAATTAACTGAACATCTGGAATAATTTCTGCATATAAAAGTGGAGAGAGATTATCTTTACGTGTCTATAGCAGCTGTGTTCTGTAGAATGTAATGACCAGTCAGAAAATCTAACAAGAAGCATCTGTATTGTAGACATGAGACAGGGACTGATGGCTGTTGGGATATTTTGCAAAGAAAATCGTTATGGATGTATCAATGTGGAAAAAGGTGAGAATTTAGTATTTGTTTAAACCAAATTATCAATTTGAATTAAGGATTTGGAATCAAAAATTCTTTTCACAGTCAATTCCCTATAACAGACAATGGCTACACTGAACAAATGAGATGAATATGACATAGTGTTCAGCATCATTCAGTATGCCTCAGAAACTGAAGCAGCCCATCTTTAAATACAGCAAAATCTTGACAATATCCAGATTTGGGCTGAAAAGTGGTATATAGCATTCACACCACAGAAAATGGCAATCTCTAACAAAAGAGAACTGACCCAAAATCCCATGACATTCAATGACATTGCCATCATTGAATATCCCATTATTAACATTGTGAGGATTACCAATGACCCCAAAAACTGAACTGGACCAACCATATAACTACAGTGGCTACAAGAGCAGGTCAAAGGCTAGGAATCCTATAAAAGTAACTCCCCTCCTATCTCCTCAGAACCTGTCGACCACCTGCAAAGTACAAATCAGGAAAGTGATGAAATATGGCCCTTTGCCTGGATGACTGCAGCTCCAGTGACACTTGGGAGGCTTGAAATCATCCATATCAAAACAACCTGCTGGTCCAGCCAGCAATCTCTGTATTCCTTGAATAAGTTAGCAATTCATTTTTTCACTGATTGGAAGTATTCTTGGACGTTTAACCACGTGGCATTCAATCAGTGTTGACAACTGTTATTACTTTTATTTTATTGTGGCTGAGTCCTTTGACTTGCTATAAACCTACAAGACCGTTTTTGAGTTACAAGAGTAAACTTGGTATTAGGAAATTTTGAATGCACTCATAAATTGTCCGCTGTATTCTCTGACTCTGTCACATCCAAGAATGCAAACATGGTCCATTCTAGGAGCAATCAGCTTCTCAGATAGCAATTGTAATCTAGAGTTGGGAATTTGACCATACGTGGAGGCAATGATGTTTATCATATACTCAAATTATACACTAAATTGAAGAATGGCATGTTCCCTGTGTTTACTAACTATGCTGGAGTTTTTAATCTATCACAAATTGTTGATACCATTAGCAACTTTCACAGTCAGTATGTCTCCACTTTTCCATCGCCAGATGACATTCTACTGCAGTCTTTTGGTTACATTAAGTTTTAACTTTTGGTAAATTTCTGATGATTAATTTCCATGTTTGCCCATCACAATTCCATCACTACTATTGCGCTTTTTTTTCCAGTTTGCTCACATCTGTACCCCAGAGATCAGACCTCAGTTGTGAGAAGCTGCTGGAAATCCAGCAGAGGTGGCATTGCTGATGTGGGCTGCTTCATTTAAAGAGGCTTGCTTGTCAAAGAAAAGTAAGATAAAGCTAAAGCAGAAGTGATTCAATATGAATTTTGTTTTCTTTTTCCTGTTTCAGACTGCAGCATCACAAAGTTCCTGAATCGAATTCTTGGACTCGAGGTTCATAAACAAAATGCACTTTTTCAGTATTTTACAGACACATTTGATTATCTCATTGAGAAGGACAAAAAAGATGGAAAATATGACATGGGAATTCTAGGTATGGTCTAGTAGTTTGCGAAAACCCAAGGTTCTCCAATTTTTCCCCATACCTTTTGACTCTATAGTACTCTGACATGCTTTAAAAAAAAAGTGCAGTCGATGCTTTTCTCACATTAATATTGCTCATGCAGAATTTGCTGCTGCTGATTTATGTCCTAGTTTAGTCGCCAAAGAGATGGTATGAGAGTCACAAATGGTTAGAACCCACTAAATCAAAAATGGTTCACAGGCCTTATGGTTGTTTTTGAAATAAACAGGAAAGTTTGTTCTAGTTGTGCAGTGGAGGAGATGGCATGTGAGCCATAGATGATTAAAACCCACTAAAGCAAAAATGTTTCAGACCTTCTAAGAGTTTTTTAAAATAAGCAAGAAAGTGAACCTTCTCAATATAAGCAATACATGCCAAATGGATAGAGAAAATAATTAACTGCAAATGAACAAAAGATAACTTCGATTATTAATAATTCCATCTCAAAGTTCACCTTGTATATTGTCAATATTTGTATTTGAAGGATTTCCCATTATTCAGGACAATGGTATAATAGTGTATTATTTCCTATGTAACATGTAATACATTGTTCTGCAACTATAGCAGGAATACTTTTAAAGTGAAGCTTTAGTGAATGGGTTTGTCGGAATGCCAACAGGTACTGCATCTTCACCTGTTTACTGGTTGACTTTAGCTTACCTTTGTTTCAAGCATGCGTTAAAGTGATACAGGTCTTAAGCTGGTGACAGTACTAACCTGGAGTGGGAGAAGGAAGGTTGACATCCCTAAACCTATTATATAAGAGACAATGCTGCAGTATTTAGCATATGTTTTCAGTTATAAGAAGATTTAGTTCTGAGGTAGGAAGACAAATGGCAAATGACAACCTCTCTCATTCTCTATAACTGGGCCAGCCACCGAATTGGAATCCAGTGATTTTAAGTGTTCAGAGTGCATGCATGAGGCCTTGGTTGAATAAATAAGCCTAATGTTGGTGATTGAAATTGGACAAGTAGGGCGAATTTGATCCTTGAGTTCTGTCTAGTTGTACTGGGTGATACATACTCTAGTCAGAAGGCCACTGAAAAAATTGCAATTTTTGCTTCCATTTTTCTAGCACCAGGTTGGGCAGGCATGTTCCAGTAAAGTGCCAGAGGCTGCTGCTGTTAGCCTGGAATCATCCCTTTCCTCTTGCTCACTTGCCAAGTGTCTGCCTGCAGGTCAACAGCTAAAGTTAGTCAAGCACCAACCAGTCAGCTGCATTGCAACAATGCAGTTGCCGTCTGTGGCTCACCGATTTAATTGATTTGGATTCTTATGCCAAATTTTAGTCAGTCTAAATCAGGTTGTGGCCAGACAAAGCAATCACATCACTGATTTTATCCACACTTCGAAGCTTTAAACCTGTGTCTTATCTTTGCCATTGTACTTCATGGAAGAATTGAAGTATTTACATAGGAAAGTTAGAGTTTAAAGTATTAGTTATAGAGTTTACAGTATGGAAACTGACCCTTCGGTCCAACTCGTCCATGCGGACCAGATATCCTAAATAAATCTCGTCCCATTTGCCAGCATTCGGCCCATAACCCTCTAAACCCTGTCTATTCATATACACATCCAGATGCCTTTTAAATGTTGTAATTGTACCAGCCTTCACCACTTCCTCTTGCAGCTCATTCCATACTCTCACCACCTCTGTGAAAACATTGCCCTTTAATTCCTTTTTAAATCTTTTCCCTCTCACCTTAAACCTCTGCCATTGCACTCTGGACTCCCTCACCTCAGGGAAAAGACCATATCTATTTACCCTATCCATGCCACTCATGATTTTATAAACCTCCTATAAGGTCACTCCTCAGCCTCCGACACTCCAAGGAGAACAGCCCCAGCCTATTCAGCCTCTCCCTCTGGTTGAATAGCTCAACTCTGGTAGCATCTTTGTAAATCTTTTCTGAACCTTTGCAAGTTTCACAACGTCTTTCCTGTGCCAGAGAGACCAGAATTGCACAAGTATTCCAAAAGTGGTCTAACCACTGTCCTGTACAGCTCCAACATGACCTCCCAACTCCTATGTTCTATGCACTGACTAATAAAGGAAAGAATACCAACTGTCGTCTTCACTATCCTGTCTACCTGGGATTCCCCTTTCAAGGAACTATGAACCTGCATTCGAGGTCTCTTTGTTGATTATTATTCCATTCTTAAATTTAATACAGTATATTGAATACAATTAATTTAATTGATTGTTTCTTTTCTGTTTCTTCAGATCTAGCTCCAGGAGTAGAAGAGATATACGAGGAAAGTCAGCAGATCTTCCTTACACCAGGACATCCACAGGATGGACAAGTCGTTCTTTATAATGTAAATTATTGTTGTGCAGCACTCTTTCTCTGTCTTTATTTCTGACACTATATCCCTACCTCCAAATTCATCTAACTGAGTTGCAGAAACAAAGCATCCTTTGGATGCTTTAACTTTTGAGTTTAATGTCATGATTATGTTTAGGTATGGAGCAGCATTTTGGGCCTAGTTAATTTTTAACTGCTTCATCAGTGATCTTTCTTTCATTATAAGTTTAGAAATGGAGCAGTTTGCTGATGCAGTCTTCAGTATTTGTAGTTCATCAGGAAACCAGCCTTTGCACGTAGCAAGACCTGGAGAATATCCTCCCTGAATTGTTAAATGATGTTCACGTCACACAACAGGTCAATCCATGATCATCTATCAGAAAATGAACTGGACCTGCCACATAATTGCAAGAAAAGCTCAGTATTCTGCAGTGAGCTCAACTTCCTGACTCCCAAATGTGTTTCTGCCATCTCTAAGGCACAAGTCATACGCATGACAGAAAGATCCCCACTCATGTTGACAGACGCAGCTCTCATCACTCAACAATACTCAAGGGTGTCAAAACTGTTCACTTGATTGGCACCCATCTAATTGCTACACCATTGACATGCTGTAACTGCATGTGTCGTTGCATAAGCTTTTTGAGCAGCTACTTCTAAATTTGCAATCTCCACCAACCAGGAACAGTATTCTACATTACTGTTCAATGCATTGTAGAAACATTGAAAATTTCACCTCCTGAGCTTGCTGTGCCATTTAGTGTGGTCATGCTAATCATCCAACTTGGTACCTCTTTCCTGCTTTCTTCCCATAACTTTTGATCCCTTTAACCCTCAGAACCATATCTACTTCAATATTTTGATCTCAACTACTTTCTGTGACAGATAATTTAATAGGTTCAACACTGAGGGTGAAGAAATTTCTCCTCATCTTAATCCTAAATGGCCTACCTGTATCATTAAACTGTGATACCTTGTTCTAAATTCCCCAGCCACCGAGAGCATCCTTCCTGTGTTTACCATCAGAAGTTAACTTTTTTGGCTTTTCATCCCATTTCTTCAATTCTTCCTCTAAATTTCTTTATTTTATTGATCTATCTTTTTGCCTTAAAGAAACCTTTAGATTAAACAATCTATTGTCTTGTATCTTTGATATGCCTTCCTCTTCCTCCATGTCCAACTCCTGATAACTACCTGGTCTTTGTGACAAGAAAGGGAGGAGAGAGAGAGAGAGAGAGAATGTAAGAGTGAAGCATGGTGAGAGCAGCAAAGAGAAGGGGGAAGTTCTGTATTTTTCAAGTTATCAGCTGGGGATCCTTGGATGGGTTGTAGGTTTTACAGCCTAAACAATTGGATGTTGGAGAAAGAACAAATTACATTGCAAGCAATGGGGGAAGTAACTCTACAATATTTTGCTATTTTTGGTAACCCAAGTCCGTCTTTTTAAGTCACCATGCATGCACAAAAGGAGCAGGGTATTTAAACAAATTGTCTGCACACTGAGGTAAAAAATTAGATGCTGCATTGCTAGAATAAATGTAGAAGGTTTACAGGGAAGACTTGCCACTCCAAGTTCTCTTTCAATTTATACACCAATTTGACTTGGACATATGTTACTAATTCAAAATGTTATAACTTTCACTTTTTTGAATTGACAAGAAGGTGAAATCTTAATTGTGTCTCTTTCATTTTAGATATTGACGAATCTGTTGAATAGTTACAGCAACTTTTTCTTTAGTTTCAGACTTACAGCACCTGTGGTATCTTACATTTGTAGCAACCAATATAACATAAATTTTCATAGTTCCTGGCTAACCTACATAATAGGAACAAGGAATTGTGTTTCTGGAAAGACCATCTAATCAATCTTGATAGAAGATTGCCTTGCATTGATTGTAGACCATACTGCTATTAGTTTGAAAGCAATCTGCAACTAAATACTGAAATAAGATATGTGATGTTGGATGGTAGTAAAGGAAATAAAGAATATAAATATTGGTAATTAATTGTCAATTTGTTTTGTCTTCTGTAGATAAGTGTGGACAGAGGCATGCCCTGGGAAGAGGCTTATCAGAAGTCACTCACTTTAACGGGACCTAATGATGGTTTCTACCTTTCGCACCGGGTTAGTATCAATGTTTTGTTATTTGTTACTTGTTTGCCATGTAATTGTGATGAATAATCTAGGAAATGAATTATTGGAATTGAATTGTAGTTTCTTCTGTGATGCAAATGGTGTAAATGGAATACAGTAAATAAAGTTTAACCTGAATACTTTATATTCTGAATACTTGCCAGGTAAACAAATACATTTGAAGTAAAATATGATTTAAATCTCAATTTGCCTGCACCATGGACAACTTCTAGTCTGGACTTATTCTTTGTTAGGTCACTTCAGTAGCATCAGTTGCAAGAATTACTCCAGTAATAGGGGGTGGGTGACTTCACATCCATCATGAACAGCACTGATCCAAGGGAACCATTCTTTAGATTTTCAAGATTGCAACTTACTTGATGTTTTCTTGAGGTTAGAGTGCTCAAAGATGCTTTCCAGGCTGGTTTAATGACAGATCCTTTTACTGTTTGCAATGAAGTTATTCTGGGAAACTATTGATATCACAAGAGCAGGCTAGCTGAGGGAGAGATCCTCCTCTGATTGTTCGTGAATAAAGGAACTTTCCAGAGTTTTGGTGGGAGCAATATTTATTTTTATGAAAAGCTAAGCACAAATAATTTCTTTAAACTTCTATAATTTTTCCAACAGTAAAAAGAGTTAAAATTAGTCATAACGCAATATTTAGAATTCACACAACACTACGATAGGGGCAGAAAATGCAAGTCTTCAAAGTTTTCACTTTGACCATACGATGGCTGATTTTCATTATCAAGGAATATGTGGCAGCATTCGGAGCATACTTACTTCCCGCATTTAATCGCAGCAAAGGGTCTGAGCCATTTTGAGGCCTGGACCTGACTGTCATAGCACGAAATAATGAAGGAAAAACATGTAACTTACTGCAAGTCTTTGATTGTGATAGGGCAGAACATTGTTAGATTGTCACACTGGTCCAGCCAACTTTTGATGCTTGATGGGTAGGGGTAAGCATAGGTGTACGAGGTACCTTTGTTGAGCCGGAAGTGGCCTGGATATGTTTAATTTTGGACACAAGCAAGTCAGTACAGCTCCCTTAGGCACTGCTGAAAGAAATCATCTGGGCTACTTTGCAAGCAGCCTCCAACTGTTTAAGGACTGTGTGCTTGACACGAAGCAATGAAGTGCACAGTATGCACTTCACCCATTCATACTTTATTATCCAGGGTCTTTTGTACATCATAGGAACCTAAATCTGTATAATTTATTGAGGTAACTGTCTACCGTTGACAAAATAGTTTGGGCAGAATCTGAGCAAGACAGTTTGGACTTCTGCAGTACTCTGAATATAGAGCCACTAACTTACCAGAGTTACAATTGGCCTATTGTTTAATGAGAGGAAATGTATAATATTAACAAATAACCTTTAAATGATAGTGGTGCTACTTCACTTTATCAGTGAGTAATAACATAAAATTTGAATATTTGTCTGAGAATTTGAAGTTTTGTACATTTGTATGGAAAAACAAATGATTTTACTAAGATTGTAGCGTTATCTTTGCTTCACAATGAGATTATGGTGTTTTTATGCCAAACAAAATGCTCTCCAATCCTGCATGTTTTTCACTGGTTCTTAAGCTGATATCTTGTATCTTCAGACATTTCTAATGCATTTTTTTTCTCTTACAGCTTAGAGGAAATGAGCCTTTTGCACTTTTGGCTGAGCAAATCACTGTGAAGCATTATGTGTTGTATAAACCAAATATTGGCAAACAAATACAACCAGAAAGTTTTGATAACTTAAGGAAGAAATACAAAAGAGTGAGTATTGGTCTTTTGTTTTAGTTATATGCAAAATTCAGTCGATGAGAAGTTGCCTCACTCTTTAGTAAGTTGAGTTGCTGCCATTAGATTGCGTGAGCTCGGACATGTGAATATCAAGTGTTTTTTTTAATACTGTTTATTCTCATGCGTTTTTTTCACTGGAGCATTGGGAGCTGAAGGCTGACCTTATAGAGATTTATAAAATCATGAGAGGCATAGCAAATCATGAGAGGTGAATAGCAAAGGTCTTTTCCCTCGAGTTGGGAAGTTCAAACCTAGAGAGCATAGGTTTAAGGTGAGCGGAGAAAGATGTAAAAGGGAGCTGAAGAGTATCTTTTACACACAGCAGGTGGTTCATGTGTGCAGTGAACTGCCAGAGGAAGTGGCACAGTCACAATGTTTAAAAAACAGGGCTATAGATCAACCACAGGCAATTGGGATGAGTTTAGTTTGGAAAACTTGGTCAGCATGGACAAGTTAGACCAAAAGGTCTGTTTCCATGCTCTATTGCTCCCATTATCCCAGATAGAAATGTGTATTTATACAGTGCCTTTCAGGCGTATTGAATGACACAAAGCATCTTACAGCCAATGTGACTACACTCCAAAAGGTGTTTTTGAGATGGCATCCAGTACGCAACCAGCAAACTCCCTCAAACAGTAATATGATCCTGACCAGATAATTTGTTTTTGTCATGCTCATTGAGGGATAACTCCTCAGTCCCTATTCAGAATGGTGCTGTAAAGTCTTATAATGATTCAAGCAGACAGATGTGGCCTTGGTTTAATGTCTCATCCAAAAGACAGCACCTCCAACAATGCAGTGTTCACTCAGATTTACACTGAGTGTTAACTTTGATTCTCCTTTATTGCTAAAGGGATTGAGTTTAAAAGCAGAGAGATTAAGTTGCAGCTGTGCATGGTACTGGTGAGGCCACACCTGGAGTGCTGCATGCAGTTTTGGTCTCCTTACTTGAGAAAGATGTACTGACACTAGAGGGGGTGCAAAGGAGTTTGGTTACCTTGATTCTGGAGTTGAGAGGGTTGGCTTTTGAGGAGAGACTGAGTAGTCTGGGATTATATTCATTAGAATTTAGAAAAATAGAAACAAATTTAAGAAAGGAATAGACAAGATAAAGTAGAGAGGATATTTCCGCTGGCAGGTGAAATTAGGACAAGATGGCATAGCCTCAAGGTTAGAGGGACCAGATTTAGGACTGAATTGAGAAGGAACTTCTTCACCCAGAGGGTTTTGAATTTATTGAATTCCTTCCCAGTGAAGTAATTGACACTACATCAGTAAACATTTTTAAAACTAAGATAGGGTTTTTTTTTAAACAATAAAGGAATTAAGGGATATGATAAGAGCACAGGTAATTGGAACTGAGTCCACGAAAAGATCAGCCATGTTGTTGAATGGTGGAGCAGGCTCGAAGGGCTAGGTGGCCTACTCCTCCTCCTAGTTCTTATGTAGTTCTTATTTTCTACTCAACAGCTGAAGAGGGACTTGGATCTAGAATCTTGTGACTGAGAGGTAGCAATGCTACCAACTGAGCCACAGCTAGCACCATGAATACAGTAAATATTCAAAAAGCATTCAGCTGCATGGATTACGGTTCTGTAAAATTTAAAGTACAGACAGTATATCCAGGGAAGAACATTTTTAAATGAAAGTTTGTAAAAGAAAATGTCAGTTGTCTTCAAGGCAAACATATCAAGAACAAGAGATATGTTTATATTTTTGCAGTAGTTTGATACAAATTATGTCATTGCATCCAAGTGTTTGACCAACATAGACAACCAAACTAATTTCAATATCTTTAATCATGGTAAAATAAGTAAGTGGCATTTGATCAGCTGTTTTCTCTGCTATGTAACAATTCTCTGAGAGACAGTTAAGCAATATTTGGACCAAAGCAACCAACTTTTCATACAAATTCCCCAACAAATCTTTGTTCTTGGAATGTAAATGCAAAAACTCAAGCTATTCTGTCAAAACAATTAAAATTGTGAAGATAACTAAAGTAATGTGAGTTAGTAAATAATATATAATCTCTTGTCGCCAGATGTGTCTCCCATTTGAAGTAATGGTTCTGTACGAATACCTGTTGCAACAATAAAGTTGTGAATATTTATCCCTGATTTCTGCCCATGATGAAATCCCCTTCACATCTTTACTCACCTAAACTATCAGGAAAATGTACTTAACAAATGCAAAAAACTATTACCTTATAGAACAGGGGAAATATAAAATTTAAAGTCTCTGATCAGTGCAACTTTGACACGCTTCCCATTGTGCAGTTACATTGTGGCTGTGAGGAATGCAAACAGAAGGAAGTCATAAGAAAATTTGGAAAATTTAAAGACTTGCAAATACTGCTATCTAAACATTTTAAAATAAAACTGCATTTGGCACTAGAAATAAAGCAGTTGTCAACTTGCAGTAACCGAAACTAATGATTAGGAACATGTTTTTGAAGGAGGAATAGCGTAACAGACGCTGAGATTGTCACCGGTAAATTTGTTGTTGGCTTGCATTTGGGTTGCTTCATCGTCAGCAAGATAACTCGCCACCTTGTTAAATATTAGTACTGATATTCTGAAAATCTTATTTAATATTGTTAATATTTGAACATCTTAGTTATGTTCTACACAAATTTAAATGATTTAATTCTGAAGCAATATAATGTAATGAGTTTTGAGTGGGTATCATAGGATGTTAAAGATTATCTTTGCCAAGAGTACTTTAAATATATTTTAAACGAATCGACAATCAATTTTATACATTTAATTAAATGCTCGTAGTTAACTCTCATGTGTGGATTATAAAAAGTAACTAAACTTTCTCTACTAGCACTACTTTTTATTTGAATTTTTGACTTTCCAATTGTAATTGTTTTGTATTAATTATTGACACGTTTTCAATTCTACAAAAACAAACTAAAGACAAGAAAAATTGTCTTTTAGCTTTATTTTAAGCAGTTGTGCAATTTTAATTTAAAACTTTTATTGCTTATTTTCTTTATGTATTTTAGGTTGAACCAGAAGAAGCCAAAGAAATTTGGCAAAACCTGTATAGTTTCTCATTCAGAAAATGCAGCCATGCAGCTTGGTAAGGCTTTGCTAGTTCAAATGAAATGGTTCATAATTAGTCCTTCAAAAGTTAACCTAGTGTAGAGAAGTAACTTTAATTAGCTAATTAATATCGTAGTTCAGATGACAAATCAGTTTTTATTGCTTCTCAGATCTTTTTGCAACTCTGACATATGTTTGTTTCAAACAACCACTAAAGCTTTCCAAAACTCGTTCAATTGTATTGTGTGATGTAATTTGATATTTCCTATATACTGAAGGTGCGTATTTATTGTACACATTCAGCTTTGAAGGATAATAAAAACTAGAGTCGTGAATATCTATTTTGAGTGAGCACTATTTTCATGTTTGCAAAAAGCACATAAACTATGATTAAATTACCACAATGTGAAAAGAGTCTTATCATTTTTATATTCTCTTAATTTCTATTATTTATATATTTATTTTCATATTTACCATTTTGTAAACTTAAAGTATTTTTGATCGATGTATAAGTTATTTTTTATTTGGTCATGGATTTACAGATTTCAAAATTTATCAGCATAGCAACCAAATAAAAAAAAACATTCAATCTTAATGATCCCGGGTGCTGTTCTATCTACCCACCCCAATTTCTTTCTGTTGGCTGATATTTAATCTAGGTGTGATTTGCTCAGCACAATTTCTGTTATATAGTCTGGGTACCTACATCATTGCATTCTGCATAATGAATCTGGTTAAACATGAAAGATTACACATAACTATGTTCAGTATTAGAGTCTATTTGCTTAACTGATGTACAACTGACCTTTGCCCTTATTTTTTAACCAAACTATTAATAATTTTGTCTGTTAAATTGGTGCACATAGGAATGTCATGATTTCTGAATCATGTCAGTCATTATATCTTGGTACAATTGGTATATAATTATTGTGGCACTTTATGATTGTCTTCTCCCTCATTCCTACTACACGTGATAGGACATCATTATTATTGTATTCCAATTCAAAACAGATCATGGGAAGTGTTATGCATGCTAAAATAACACATGTTTGGTCATTGACAGGAATGGGAAGTGTAAAATAGTGCAACAAGGGAAGGAGTGTGTCCAAGGAATGCGGTTGCGCCATTACTACATGTTGTGTGGGGCTCTTCTAAGGGTTTGGAACAAAGTTGGAAACATTATGTCTGATGTTACAAGTTCTAGTCACTTGCAAATTGTGCGTCTAAAAACCAAGGACCAGAGAAAGCAAGTTGGTAAGTAAATGTTTAATTTTCAGGGATTGAATTTGAGATATTCTGCAAATAAATTTGATTATCGAGTTTTGAGAAGATTTGTAGCTTAGGTTGAGGTGCTGGATGTAGGTTTGCTCACTGAGCTGGAAGGTTTGTTTTCAGACGTTTCATCACCATACTAGGTAACATCATTGAGCCTCCGGATGATGCGCTGGTGGCATGGGCGACTTTCTATTTGTGTTTAGGTTTCTTTGGGTTGGTGATGTTATTTCCTGTGGTGATGTCATTTCCTGTTCTGTTTCTCTGCAGGTGGTAAATGGGATCCAAATCAATGTCTATCAACAAATACATTGACTTGGATTCCATTTACCTCCCTCTGAGAAAAGGAACAGGAAATCACATCCCCACAGAAAATGACATCACTGACGCAAGGAAACCTAAACGTAAATTGAAAGCAGGCAATGCCAACAGAGCTTCATCCAGAGGCTCACTGATGATGTTACGTAGTATGGTGACGAAACGTCTGAAAACAAACCTTCCAGCTCAGCGAGCAAGCCTACATCCAAATTTGTTTATATACCAACTTGCCCCTTGGTGGAGTAGTTGGTAGGACGTTTGCTTATTTTTGTACAAACTTACACTGATTCACTCCCTAACAAACAGTATTCCCAGTACTTGTGCATGTTTTGAGTGCACTAGAGTCTCAAATCTGGCAGAATACTTTGGTTCAAATTCACTTGTATTTTCATAGAGTTCATAGAATCCCTTCTCAGTGGAGACAGGCTCTTCAGTCCAACAAGTCCACACTGACCCTCCGAAGAGTAACCGACCCGGACCCATTCCCCCATCCTATTATCCTATATTTACCCCTGACTAATGCACCTAACCCTGAACACTATGGGCAATTTAACATGGTCAATTCATCTCACCTGCATATCTTTGGATTGTGGGAGGAAACCGGAGCACCAGGAGGAAACTCACGCACACATGGGGAGAATGTCTATGCGTGGAGTTTGAACAGTCACCCACGACTGGAATTGAATCTGTGTCCCTGGTACTGTGAGGCAGCAGTGCTAACCAGTCTCCAAATATAATCTGTCAAACACTCTTGCTAATTCATTAATCAACAAACCTAATAGAAGAATTTCATTGTAGTTATTGAATTCATCCATTCACAAATATTTATACTATACATAGAACAAAGAACATTACAGCTCAAGAACAGGCCCTTTGGCCCTCCAAGCCTGCACTGATCCAGATCCTCTATCTAAATCTGCTGTCTATTTTCTAAGGACCTGTATCCCTCTGCTCCCTGCCAATTCATGTATCCGTCTGGATACATCTTAAATGACGCTATTGTTCCCACTCCTACCACCTCTGCTGGCAATGCATTCCAGGCACCCACCACCCTCTGCATAAAAAACTTTACACCAATATCTACCCTAAACTTTTCCCCTCTCACTTTGAACTCGTGACCCCTAGTAATTGAGTCCTGCACTCTCGGGGAAAAAGTTTCTTACTATCCACCCTGTCTGCACCCCTCATGATTTTGTAGGCCTCAATCACCTCCTTTCCAATGAAAATAATCTTAATCTACTCAACCTCTCTTCATCCTGGTGAACCTCCTCTCACCCTCTCCAAAACATCTATATCCTTTTGGCAATGTGGTGACCAGAACTGTATGCAGTATTCCAAATATGGCCAAACCGAAGTCTTATACAACTGTAACATGACCTGCCAACTCTTGTACTCATTACCCCGTCCGAGGAAGGAAGGCATGCTGTATGCTGCCTTGACCACTCTACTGTCCTGTGTTGCCACCTTCAGAGAACAATGGACCTGAACACCCAGATATCTCTGTACATCAATTTTCCCCAGCACCTTTCCATTTACTGTATGGTTCACTCTGGAATTACATCTTGCAAAATGCATGACCTCACATTTGTCCAGATTGAACTCTATTTGCCATTTCTCTGCCCACCTCTCCAATCTATCTATATTCTGCTGTATTCTCTGACAGTCCCCTTCACTATCTGCTACTCCACCAATCTTACTGTCATTTCCAAACTTGCTAATGAGGCGACCTACACCTTCCTCCAAATCATTTATGTGTATCACAAACAGTGGTACCAGCATGGATCTCTGTGGGACACCACTGGTCACAGGTCTCCATTTTGAGAAGCTCCCTTCCAATACTACTCTCTGTCTCCTGTTGCCCAACCAGTTCTCTGTCCATCTAGCTAGAACACCCTGGACCCCATGCAACTTCACCTTCTTCATCAGTCTACCATGGGGGACCTTATATATGGACTTGAGTAAGGCATTTGATATGACATCTACATCCCTTCCCTCATCAATCAACTTTGTCACCTCTTCAAAAAAATACAAGTAAGAGAATACTATGTTTCAGGCATAGCCTCTGAAGATCGTGGCATTATTTTCCGAGTGCTTGCTGAGAATGGAATGTTCAGAGAAGAGTTAGTTTCTCTCTGGACAAAGGACTCCGCCACGTGCTCGTAAACTTTAACTGGTACTCCTTGTCTAGAGAATCAGAGGCAGGTGTTATATCTGAACATATCCCAGTGTTTTGCATTCCTATATTATGGATTTTCTGAGCATTCGTGAGAACACAAAATTCATTAATTTGTGATCCAGACTCCCAGTAGCTCATGACTTTTTTTGTTCTTGGGCTGTGCATGATATTTATTGCTCAATCATAATTCTCCTGACAAGATCTGGTTGGCCCCTTTTGAGGTCTGAGAACAAGACTGAAGCTACTTCTATAAGAATATAAAAAATAGGGGTAGTAGTGAGCCATTTTGCCCATCAAGCCTACCCTATGCTACTTACATTGCATACAGAAAACCATCCAAACCCCTTTGTGCTGCACCTTTCTGGAGAATCTCTCCATTCAAACAATGTTCTGTCTTTTGATTCTTCCAATTTCTCACTTTCTCACTCTATCGACCTGGTGTTTGCCCAGTTTCTCAATCTATTTAAATCCCCTTGCAGATTCTTTATCCTGTCACTGCAAAATGCGCCCCCCCCCCCCCCCCACCGCCATCTATTTTTGTATTGTCAGCACATTTGAATAGATTACACTCTGCACTCTCTTTCCAAAACATTAATGTAGACAGTAACTGAGGCGCTTGGACTGAACCTTGTGGCATCTTTCCAAAGGACCCATTAATCCTGATGCTGTTTTCTATATGTTAACCAGTTCTCAATTCATACTATGACGCTTGTCCCCTTGCCATTAGTTTCTACGTTGTGCACTAACCCTTCTCTGTGGCATCTTATTGAATGCCTCCTGGAAATTCAAATGTGCTACATATTCCAGTTCCCTTTTTCTCAACTTTGCTTGTGAAATCCTCAGAATGTTCGCAAATAGGTTAGATGTGAATTCTCATTCACAGAATCATGTTAACTATATTTAATTACATTAGGCTTTTCTAAATACCCTGCCATTTCTTCCATTCGTCCTACATTTACTTTCCCTGAAGGATCACAGTGAACCAAATGATGTTGAAGCAGCTTTTGTGGTCATTTGTTTGATACCAGTTCACTAAATAAACAGATATAAACATATGATCTGTAGGTTATTGTTCTAGTACCATTACCAGTCACCTGTCAATCCAGTAGCAAAGTTTCACTTTCAATCCAGCCACAGAATTGTTAGGGGACGCTCTCTAAACAGACGATGGAGACCACAATGAGCCTTGTTTATAGTTTCTAGTCCACAAATCTAAACGCTTTAAGTCATCAAGCAACCATATAATGCAATTAACTGCATCGAGTCATGCAAGATATACTGCAGTGCTTACTGTGATTGGGCAGTTGCTATCAATTATAAAACTATTTTCTGGCAGAGTTGAGTTCAGCAATAATTGTTCTACATTCTCCTGTTTTCTGCAGGTATAAAGATTCCTGAAGCCTGTGTTTATGCTGTTGTTAATGAGCTGAAGAAAATGGACATGGCAGTAAAGAAGAAGCAGGAGGAGAGTCGGCAGCTGCTGGCAGACCAAGTACTACAAATATGTCAAAGTGAAGCACAGAGTAGTTTATCTGTAGAACAAGCATTCACTAACAACACTCAGATTTTAACAGACACTTTTGACCCTGTTCAAGTTTTACAAGAGCTGTTAGGACATGATTATGATGCGTTCGGAGAACAGGAGCAAATGCTAAATCAAGATCGGCAAAGTGTTATTCAGTATGGCCAACCATCGCACCTCTGGGAAGCTGGCTGAATAGCAGGAGGCTAGAAGACTGCTCTAATAAAGTGCCTGATTCCAGTCAAAATCCTTCTCATCATGCAGGCTGAAAATTGACAAGTCATAGATTCACCCCTTCAGTGACACTGCCTGCATTTAAAGATCCAACTGAGACAAGGCTGCTTTTTTTGACAATTTTCTTGAAGGTTGGGGGCTTTGAAGATGAATTTCTTCAACCTTTGAATCTTTGATATGGCGTTATCAGAAGCTGACATGGTTCTTTCCTTCTCGCATTGTATTTTTGGTACTGTTGTAATCAATCAAGCACTTGCTCATTTACACCTGGATATTAGATGAGACCTCTGGATTTGCACAATCAAAAACCTACGAGAAGGGCGAATTGTATAAAATAACAGATAAGAAGGTTCAATGGTTGGAAAATAAAGTTCACCCCAACCTAATGAAACAGAAAACCAGCTTTCCCAACATCTGCCATTTCATTTGGGAACCTGCTCAAAAAGCTGTATTTCCAAGATAGAGTATAATTTTCTCTGCTGTCGAGCAACTGCTGTTCTTTTATGTAAAACGTTTTTTGGGGGGCTTATTTAAGCACTTAACAGCAGTGTGATTACAGTGCAGTAAACTGTTCATGTACAATTAATATGCTTTAACAAAGTGCAACATTGTAATGTACAAGTATATAAATATATAAACTCTGCCATCTTTTAAAAAGATTGTAACAGTTTTATACCACACATGGTCTGGTTACTGTGGTGATATGTTTCTTATTGCCACACTTGTAGTATCATAAAGATGTAAATTTATTTCTAAATTATATATTTTAAGCATGTGGTATAAATATATGTTGTGGAACGCAGCAAGACATGATGTATGCATCCACAGAGTTACAAACTTTCTGACTTAAGGATGTTAGTCATGTCTTTAACTATATTGGAACAACTATGCAATAGCTTATAAGAGTGTAGTTACAGAAATTGCTGGTTAAAGTATCATTATATGCTTATATATGTCCCCCTTGAAATATTTACTTTAACCTGGAATCGTCACTCTTGTATAGAGCCACTCCAGATGATTGAGAAAGTTTACAGCCCTTGATTTTAATTGAAGTTAAAGCAAATTGAGTCGGATTGTTCTGTCTGAATCTTGTAAGGAACCATGTTAGAAAATTGAAAGCCAGTTGGAGACAGAAGAGTAACTTGGTTGTGTGTTCAAAACCTAACTGATTTGACAAGAATGTGAATTCTGGTAGAAAAACCGTCTTAATTTGTTTTACTTCATTTTTAAAAAAAAGAAATAAAGTCATATTTTGTCATTTTATTTATTTTTATCCTTTTAAATGTTGTTTTTATGGTTTTTTCTCCCTCTCTCTATTCATGTCTACCCTGCAGGTTACACTGCACTAATCTCTTACTAATCACTGTTCCTTCAGAAAAATGCAGTAGAAATCTTTATGTTCTTCAGTCATTCAGTAATTCACTAGCAATACCGTTGTAGAGCAAAGGAGCTGCAATGGTTGGAAAAATATGCAACTTTTTAAAGTAAATGACTCCATGCTGGAGGCTTCTTGTAAAGTGAAAACTGTTGCTCAGAATATTGTCAGTATTGGTACTGTAAACCTACTGATTCATTTGGAGTGACCTAAAGATTACTTTATGAAAGCCTGGTTCCTTGCTTATAGGTAAAAAGTTCCTTTCATTGTCCTGCCATTCAAAACTGGGAGTAATCATTGGGGACAAGAAGCAGTTCAGTTCTTTAGTAACCCTTTCATTGGTTTCACACACTCTTGCATCACTTAACTCAGGTACAGGAAAGTTATCTCGATCCAGTGGATATGCATTCTGAAACATGGCAGAATCAGAATGGTGATATTTAAGAAGTCATTTTTTATAGATTGAAATTAAGATCTGACATAATTGCTATCATAAGATTTGCCTAAAATCTGCATCACAATTTTTTAGTTAAACTGACATGCATGTACTCTATAAATCACTTTATTCAAGGCTGATGCTCAGCTTGTGAATTTTGTGAGATTCACTAATTTTTTTAAGCATGTAAGGGTTACAATACCCAAGATAACTAATCCAGTGCCTAAACATAGTTTGATATATCCATTCCTGCTGATGACTCCAGAGTTCTGGTGGATATAAATTCAAGCAAATAGAAGTTCAATAAAATAAAAGTAATAGTTCACAGTTATAACTGACCTATCGCACCTTTGGACCAAGGATGGTTTGGAACAATACAAAGAACAAAATAGTGGCCTTTAACTGTCAACCAATTTAGGCGAATTGATAAACATGACAGCTTGATTTAGTGTGAGAAGAATGCGTAATAGCCACTATTTGATATTGTGAATAAATGATTAACACTTTCAAACCAAACATTATGGTATTCATATTAATGCTGCTGTTGCTTGATAGAGAAGCTCTTTGAATGGAGCAGTGAGTTCTGGGAATTAGACAGGTAGGTTAGAAGTAAAGAACCAAACCAACGCACTCAGCCTTTAATTGATGGAAAATTGCTGAAGTCATAATAGTTGATATCTAATGGATTAAAAGAAAGCATATCTTGATCACTTCCTCTTCCTGAATGTAATAGATTGTAAGATCATTGCCAGAATCCTTTTTGCTTCAGTTCATTTTGAAGCTTGGCTCCAGCCATTGCATTATTTGTTCTCCGTAATCACAAGCCCAGTTGTATTTGTTTGCTTGATATACAGAAAGGAACAATTAACATAGGTTGTGTGCATGTAACAGGGAACAATGAGAAGATGGTGAAATAGGGAAGATGTATGTAATTTTTGCTAATGAAAAGCACCCAACTACAAATGTTCTATCAGCTTAATGTAAGTTTAAACAAATTTAATTCAGGGACTGCTGTAAAACTTAAAAATTTGTATTAATCTGTCATTCAAAATTTTGAATGCACTGTAATATTAGAAACCAGATATTATTTGCTTCTGTGCCCGTACATTACTATTTTCACAAAGTATTCTAACAAGGATAGAACACAAATACCAAAGTATTCACCATCTTAAGTTGCCTGCTTATGAAATCTCTTTGCCTCAGGAACCAATCCAATGGCCCTTTTCTACTTTTTATATCAGGGTTGTCTACATGAATTGAATGATTCATGTTGCTTTTGTTCATTAAACAATACATTTTGACTTTTTTACATAAATTATTTTGTTAACCGATAAGGTTCTATTGATTGTAGCTATTGTATATGCTGTGGGTATCTGTAAACAATGCAAGCACTTTTGCCTACTTACAATTTACTGGGTTGTCTCTGTTTTCTATTTGTATTTATAAATGTAGGAAATGAAGTGGTATATATGTAAAAAAAATTATCAAAATGTGCCTTAAACTAATTATTCTTAATTTTCTACTTTCAAAGGAGGAAAATAGTAGCATGCTTTCATTTTTATGATAAATAAAAAAAATCCTGCAATTATCTTTTTTTACAACTTGCAGTTCACTGTCTCTGAATGTGTCCTTGTTATTTAGCAATAATTTCTTGTAATATAATAAGCAAATGTCTACCAATACTAAACTGAACAGTTTGCTTTCATGGTAAATTGCCAAATCCCAAGACAGTTGCACTACATGTCTATGTATGCATAATGAAACATCCTCATTTTACAGTTTTATGGTATTATTCTGTAGCATACAATAATAAAGTTTCTGTAAAGAAATTTTATGTCACTGATTGCCTCAGTTAAATATAACTTCAGTTTTGGTTGCATCAGTAAATGGATGCATATCGACAGTTCTTATACCTGTATCTTATTACCCTGTACAAATGTTTTTGCCTTTTGCTTTGTTCAAGCCTTAAACCCATAAAGGAATGTGATTTTCCACTGAGGTAGCAACAATAATGACAAGTGTAGTGAACACAACAAATATTGGAGATCAGAGTGGGTCAGACAGCATCCATAGAGAGAGAGCAAGCTCCTGTTTCGAGTCTAGATGACTTTTCATCAGAGCTCTTCCCATTTTCACTTAACTTTTGCCTATGGAGCTATTCAACCCTTTAGAAACCTGACACCAATAAACCAAGGTCTACCTAGTGTTTTGGTTACCTCTGCCAATACCTTCTTAATGATCCTTGCCATCACTTTCTCTGTAATGTCTGCAACTGCAGTGTGAGACACCATGGAGACTAAGGCACAAAATATCCCTGATCCATTGCTCTACCAAGCTGGAGAATGGCAACAAACCTGCTTCAGCTCTATGGCTGATGTTAGCATACAACTCCAGCAGTAGCTTTTGTATTAGAACACTACTTTTATGCAGAAGAAATGCAAATAGCTTATGGCAGATGGTCACAGTACACACCACTTCAGAATGGAATGCAAAGCAGGATCATGTGATTATAAAATTTAAAAAGACAATCTGAAAGATATTGTTACGGCATGGTGTTGTATCAACATAAAGGTTGGTCTAAAAGCCTGTAGTTTACATAGCAAATAACATGCCTGAAGAGCATTGTGATGTGTCAAAACGAAAATGGAGGCATGTATAGTGGAGTGAGGGTGGACTTCCATCAGCCAATCCAAGCTCTTGGTCTATTTCTAGTCTAGGGAGTTCGCCACAGTCCATCTACCAGAAGTCTGGGAATCTGCTCCATTCTAGCATTGATTGGGCCATGGTTAGTCATGCAGGGCAACCTGCAACTTCATTCCAGGGTATGTTGTGGTTATTCAGGGCAATTTTGCACAATGTGTCTGGGCTATAGGCCATGGTTAGTTGGGGGTAGACCATTCATGAACCAGTGGGTTTTTTAGGGTCCATCCATGGTTTCATTGAGGCAGCTCAAGTCTGGTGATTGGCTGGCTCATATTCACCACACAAGAGACAAATTTCCTTTTTTATAAATTGAATTGCAAATTGAACTGCTTTAATGAAAGTGCTAAGAGTTTTGCAACTTAAACTCTCCACGGATGTATATTGTTGAGCTGGCATAATACAACTTTGCTTTGTGAAGCAATGAAGGGGAAAAAGAATTTGAGACCAAGAGAAACAGAATCTTTAGAGTTAAAACTATTCTGCCTGACAACAGCTCTGGAGCTGCTGAATAATACGAAAGTTGTAACTATTTGTGCAGCAAAGGAGAAACCCTCCACACAGCCTGCAAAGATCATCCATTTCCCTATGAAAACAGACCAAAAAAAACCTTTTCTAATTTGATGGTTGTGCATCATTCTACAAATATCAGTGTGATGTTATGGTCAAAATGAAAAATTAGTGAGAAAATTCAATCTTCCAAATTTTGTTTACCCACTTGTTAAAATTGTTATGATACTAGTTTTTGTGTTACTGATGAAACCTGGTGTAAATTTTGACCCACAGTAACAGCCAGGAATATAGTGCAGTAATTGAAATTTTATTTTTTGTGATAGTCTGTGGAAGATTAGGGCAACATCATCATTGTGCATTTACCAGTTAAGTCATGACGAGCAGAGGCAATGATCAATGTGATAGACCCAAAAGTTGAATAATCAGGTAGGATCTGCTAGAACCGTCTTGAAGTTGGGGTTCAAGGTAGTTTGTGGTCACTTTGGTCTGGATATGGGAAGGGAACCTGGCCATACAAGGGCACAGACATTTTAATAAATCAGGCTCCAGGGATAAAAGGGAAACCTTACTTGTAACAAAAAGGTAATACTGAAATGAGAAGGACCATCAGGGATCGCAATGAGGAAAAATTGGTTAAGAATACCATGGGGTCACAGGAGGAACCTGCAAGTAGCAGTGAACTGTTCAAAGCTCATCCTATTGTATAAAAGCCAACAATACAATAAGCTGACAATATCAAAGAAGCAGGATCGAAAGTGGGAGAAGTAAGAATTTATTATTTGTAAGAGGACAGAGTTGTAGGCTGAAAAATAGTTACTCCAGTGATCCTATTTTCCAACCAACCTGTTCAGATCTAATTAATCCTATGCCTTTAGAATAGGTGGGAATTAAACCCAGCTCGCCTCATTCAGAAATTGAAATGTTACAATTGGCATCACAAGAGCCCCCTACTCAAGTAATCAGCAGTGATGAATTTAGCTGCCTTTAATTCCCACTTTATCAGCACGTCACTATAGTTCATCCCATCCAAGGGAGCATGCAGTCTTCAGAAGGATTAGTTGTCTCTAGAGACCAGTGGATACCTGTTATCTGCCTGATATTTAAAATATTGAGTTCAATTTGAATGTTTTCTGTGTTACTATAATTTTTTTTTTTAAAAATATCCATTTTCTAACAGACCTCAGATCTAAATTACACACCTCTACAGCCGTTGTGCCTTTAGAATGTTTAACCTTCAAAATTTGGATTTGTTAAGTACCTCAATCAAATTATCAAGTGAGGGAAAGTATCAATGTGGCCTAGGTGATATCTTGTAATTTCTACAGTCAGCAAGAGACCATGGAGCAAGGCAGATTCACTCTACACCTTATCTTCCAAGGTTTGAGAGAAGATTTGTAGCTCGGGTACTAGTTGTGGTTCTGTTCGCCAAGCTGGGAATTTGTGTTGCAGACATTTCGTCCTGCAGACATTAATAAGCACATCGACCTGGACCCAATATACTGGCCACTGCAGCGGACAGCTTGAACTGACAACCGGAAGCAGCAGATACAAATCACTATAAATACCGGCAGAAACATCACAGAAGCGCTTCACAGGAGGCTCACAAGTACTGAGGATGTCACCTAGACAGGGGACGAAATGTCTGCAACACAAATTCCCAGCTCGGTGAACAGAACCACAACACCTTATCTTCCAGTTTGCCTCAAGCATACAGCCTGTACAACTGCAAATCAATAAATTACAGTTGACAGCACTCTCACACAAGTCAAAAAGTCATTAGGAGAGGGTTGGGTGGAAGGAAGGAGGTTGTGGCAAAGTCCTCTCTGTAGCTGCTTCAAAGCTAAGGCCACACTGACATTTCAAATGAGCTACCTTGTTGAGGTCAGGATGACAAATAGACATAAAACATAGCATTACTAATCAGGATGATTAGTCAGCTGTGGTAGATAATGCCAAATTAAACAAACTACGCTGGAATGTATCTGTTGGTCTGTATTTAAAATGCAGAAACTGTTTACAATTATCTTAGCTGTTTCAGTGCACCATTTTAAACCACTACAAGTGTCTATGTCCAAGTTTGTACAGCATGATTTATTTGGTGTTTCAATTAAATCTTGCAGTGGTTAGGTACCTGGTGAAACTGGACTGCCTGGGTATAAAAGCTAAAACAGCTTTAAACATCGTCACCTCACAGAAGAGGCTGACACCTTTTCCTACCCCAACTCAAGCTCAATAGGTTTGATTTGAAAGTAATTTCAAAATTCACCAAGGTTACAAGGAAATTTGTATCTGACTGATTAGCAAGTGCTGCAGTAACAAACAGAGAGATTCACAGTTGCAGGAAAAGGAAAGCACATTTCAGGGTCTCAGTTATGGAGATGTCGGTCATTTTTTTTAAATAGTCAATAGTGTGGTGCTGGAAAAGCACAAATCAGGCAGCATCAGAGGAGCAGGAAAAATTGATGTTTCGGGCAACAGCCCTTCATTTCACCTATACCATTTTTATAGACAAACCATTAAGCATTCAACCCAAAACTAGTGTGATAATTTTTATTTAATTGCCATAAAACAAGAAAGTCAACAAAACAGTCTAAAGTTACTATTTAGTATTAATTATTACAGACAAGTTATTGAAATACATTATTGCCAAGAAACTCAATTTTGATATATACATCAGAATTTCCACCAGGTATGCAAGTCACATTTATCAGATCCACTTTTCCACATCAGGTGGTTTAAGAGCAGACCATCATTAGCTGGACCGAAAGGCTGATATAAATTCAGTAGATTGAGTTATATTTCCATGAGCTGCTTGTATTGGTCAATTATAGGTACTTCAGAAGATCCTTTTCAATCACCTGTTTGAAATAAAGACAATAAGACAAATTTCAGATGGATGGCCTCATCATGAAATGTTTGCTAAGTTCTAGGACTGACTGATGCATTCAACCTTCATGTTTACAATTGCAAAATAATGTGTACCAGCTTTGTTTGACCTCTACTGTAATAAAAATTGTTCAAATGGCAGTTGTTTGCTTTGACTTGAGGACTACTGGTTTTCTTATTGAACTACTATCCGATTGTCAATTCACAAAAAAAGTACATCCAAAGCATGAGGGCTATTTCTTATTTGGTCAGGTTTCAGAGCATTTAAAACACCTGTCAATGTTAATATGAATCATACAGTACAGAAAAAAGCATTTTGGCCCATCAACTGTACTGTCAATATAGTTCACTGCTTCTGTACAGTGGAGACTGGAGGGGGTCAGTTAGCTAAATGGCTAGTTTTAAAGATACATCAGTGCATTCAATGCTTGCATTGGCTTAAGTTACCGTGAAGGACTCCTTCTCAACCTCTCCCATTACTGGGAGGTGGGAGAGGACAGATGGATCACTTAAAATGTGAATGCAGCCTTGTGATTAGTTAGGACTGTGGTGACTAGAAACTGGAAGTGTGGGAATGGTAGATGTACATGGAGATGAGGATTACAGGGCTCAACTATGAGTTGAACTGAGCTGAAATCCAAATCTCCTTAGCCACCTGCCTGCCTTGGGGGAGCAAATGACCAGGCAAGTGGGCTCACAAGGATGTTGGGAAATGAAAGAGCAAAAGGCCAGCCCTGGATGTCAGGTAGCAAGAAGGGGAGACAGACTAAAGAGATGAAAATGGAAAAAGTAGAAACAGATCAAGTTGTTAGATGAAGGAAGTGCCATTGATGTCAATACATGGACTTTAGTAAGGTGTTTGATAAGGTTCCCAATGTTGACCAATGGAGAAAGTGAAGTCATATGGTGTGTGGATAAAGGACTGGTTGAGCAACAGGAGACAGTAGTAGTTGAAGGGAGTTTCTCGAAATGGAGAAAGGTGACCAGTGGTGTTCCACAGGGATCAGTATTGGGGCCACTGTTGTTTGTAATATACATATATGATCTAGAAGAGGGCACTGTTGCTATGATCAGCAAGTTTGCAGATGACACACAGATTGGTGGAGTAGCAGAAAGCATAAGGGGCTGTCAGAATACAGGAGGATATAGATAGGCTGGAGAGTTGGGTGGAAAAGTGGCAGATGGCTTTCAATCTAGACAAAATGTGAGGTGATGCATTTAGGCAAGTCTAATTATAGAGCAAATTACACAATGAATGGAAGAGCCTTAGAAAAAAGTCAATGGGCAGAGAGATCAGAGTGCGCAGGTGCATTGTACTCTGAAGGTTGCTGCACAGGTGGATAGAGTGGTCAAGACGACATATGGTATGCTTACCTTCATTGGAAGGGGTATGGAGTATAAGAGCTGACAGGTCATGTTAACATTGTACAAGACATTGTATTCTAAATGCGGCTGAACCAGTGTACAGTTCTGGGCGCCACATTACCAAAAGGACGTGGATGCTTTGGAGGGTGCAGAGAAGGTTTACGAGGATGTTGCCTGGTACGGAAGGTGCTAGCTATGAAGAGGGGTTTAGTAGGTTAGGTTTATTTTCATTAGAAAAAAGGAGATCAAGGGGGCACCTGATTGAGGTTTACAAAATCATGAAGGGTATAGACACAGTGGGTACAGACAAGCTTTTTCCCAGGGTGAAGGATTCAATAACGAGAGGTCATGCTTTCAAGGTGAGAGGTGGAAAGCATAAGGAGGATACATGCAGCAAGTACTTCACACAGAGGGTGGTGGGCATTTGGAACACATTGCCAGCAGAGGTGGTAGAGGCAGGCACAGTAGATTCATTTAAGATGCATCTGGACAGATGTATGAGTAGGTGGGGAGCAGAGAGATACAAATGCTTAGGAATTGACCAACAGGTTTAGACAGTACATTTGGATTGACTCAGGCTTGGAGGGCCGAAGGGCCTGCTCCTGGGCTGTAGATTTTCTTTGTATCTCATGTCCTGCAGAGGACATGGATGAAAAGAAAAAGAAATTTGAAAGGGAGGTTATGAATGCATTAAATTGAAAGCCAAATGCCTTCAGAGAAGGTCCTATACTGTTAAGTTTTATGTAAGACAAAAAGGTGCATTACTAACCGATTTATGCTGTAGATAAAGTACAAGTGATGTTTATATCCTGTGCGATGTTTCTACTACTGTGTGTTTAAGACTGATTTGTACATCCACAAATCAACCAGTATATTCCTGGTCTTATTGGTGCCAGTTAAAGTTTGCTGTAATTGGCAATTCTTCCTTTACATGGGCATCCTGTATGCTCAGTATGTTGATAACTAACCATTTATTGGATGGAATGTTACTAAAGTTTCTCACGCTTAGTTTTTTTTTAAAAAGCCCCTCTGGATTTGTGGGAAGTGAATTTTAAAAAATAAAAGTTTGTATATTAGTTACTTGCAAGTGACTAGTGTGTGTCACCTATATAAAATATTCACTTTATTGGTGCATATAATTAGTGGAGGAGATCATGTAGCTTCGTTGACTGATTTTCAATGCTGAGTGCCACCAAAACACATTCATTTCCCATACCAGCTGAGGTTACCATGAAAGTCTTGTCTTCTCAACCTCACCCGGGATGGAGGTGAAACCCGCCCCCCCCAATTGTCTCAACCTGAAACTACAGTAATTAAAGGGGTTTTTTTGTTTAACTGACTCAACGCAAACTTCATTTTTATAACAGGCACTAATTATGGGACACAGGTATAGCAACAATTGTGACAGTTATAATCAATCAGTAATCTAACTCCTTCATATATCTTTGATATTTTGCAGGAAGAACCATACCTTTTTAAGTTATTTTGCACATTTCCAGAATCCATAGCACTTTCATCTAAGTTTCAGGTCACTAATTATTTTAATCAATAGTAAAATGGGATAACTAATTCTGATTTTAAAATAAGTCTTAATTTCTATGTACAGTAGTTACTTTCCCAGGGCACTTTATACTTAAAAGCTTATAAAGTGCAATCACTGATAGGCAAACAACCAAATTTCACACAGTTTGGCAGAAAATGTTAACTAGGGCATTTTTGAGACTTCTATTCTGTGGTGGCAGATTTTTTGCTTCTTAAAAAAAAGTACCAAACTAAGCACAGGGGTGGGATATTGGAACATTTTTCTAGAGTGGTCATCAGGGGTAAGGGACATGACATGACATGATTAGTGTAAACAGCCACACAGTCTGTTCCCCCCCCCCAGGGTAGGGAGGTTCAAAATTAGAGGGCATAAATTTAAAGGGGAAGAGAAAGATTAGAGGGATCTGGAGAGACAACCTTTTCCACACAGGGTGGAAAGTGTATGGAATGAGCCGTCAGAGGAGTTGGAGCAGGTTGGTACAACTACAGCATTTACAAAGCATCTAGATGGATACATGAGTAGGAAGGGTTTAGAAGGAAATAGGACAAATAATGGCAAACGGAACTAGATCAGTTTAGGATATATCTGGTCAGCATGGACAAGTTGGACTGAAGGGCCTGTTTCCATGCTGTATAACTGACTCAGCTAAAAACCTACAAAAAAAAAAGGTCTTGCATGAATTGTATCAACTTCAGCTCCTCCCAAAAATTAGAATGAAGGAAGAAGGATAACTTGAAGGATATTATCCATCAATATGGAGATTACTAAATATTCCCTGTACGAAAGCAACTATATGTCACTAAACATTTCTATCCTTGATGTTGGAAGACAAAATCCAGGGGCAACTGCAATATTTAGAGCTAGTGTACAGGGTCAAATGAGAAGTAGTGGTGATTTTTTTTAAAAAAGTTAGAATGATACATTTTCTATTAGTGGCTATGGTTCAACTGCAAAATGTCTAGATACAAACTCAAGCTGCAAGTATTGTTACAGTGAGAACGTCACGATTCCATTAGATTTCAAGCCAAGTACTATTTTCCATTACCTGATGTTCATTGTCTTTTTTTCCTCTCCTTTCTACTTACTTGGTTTTGTCTCTCTGCCAATGCTCTTGCTCTGCTGGTCTCTTTTGACCCTCACTGCACTGAAGTTCAAACAAAAAAAGAAAAAGAAACTTTCCTACAAGATATAAGGCCAAAACTATGACAACTTCTAAAGTCTCTCTTCTGGGAAGTGATGTGAAGCTTCAAAACGCAGGAGCTACTCCACAAGAAAACACCACACAAAAAAAAAGTTAGTTTACTGCTAAATCAAGAACCAGAGGAACCAACTGCAAAGTAATGTCCTCAACATCTTTTACAGCAAAGAAATATGATGCACCAGCTATAAAGAAAATATTTTTACACCAGCTATATTTACATGCTGAATAATTCTGGTGTAACTCAATCCCACATTGTATTATACATAACAGAAGCAAAGATACAGGAATTCACCAAAAAAAAAAATTGAATATCACCATGTCATACTTTGATTATTATTTGAAAGTACTGAATGGGGCTAAAGCCAGGAGATAAAATGAAAATAAGGAAACTTATCATCCATCATCTCTTGATGGTTCAGTCTGCAATTTAATATGTGGCAAACCCACATAAATTGAGAAATATTCCTGTCTAAATTTTATGTGCTATTGACTATTCAGAGGACAGGAGGTGGTGCCACAATTAGCAGGCAAGAATAGAATTTCACTGATCTCAAAACACTTCCAGCTGGGATGTGGCAGAAGGATTGGTGCTGGATCAGTTACGTTGTTCAGCCAAATAGCCTTCTAATCAGTCCACTAATCTGCTACAGAGATGACCATTTATTACCAAGATGTGTCAAACCAGATCAACTAAGAGACATGTTTTCTAGAAAGTACGGGCAGCACATTAAATACAGGAAGAGCTCATTCTCAACAGCTGGATTACAACTTAAAAGGTTGAATTGCACAAATTTCACACAGTACAGAAGTGGGTCATTCAAATCATCTGGTCTGCACTCACTCCCCACATAATCTCTATAGCATTCTGCCTAATCCAATACTTTGGACATTAAGCGTGCCTCCACCGCACTCTCACCACGTGCGGTATAAGGTGCCATGGTTCCTTAGTTAGGAATAGTGTCTCCCCAGCTATTTACAGGTAAATGATCCAGCTCTGAACTGCCAGCACTGCACTCTGGGCTTAAATGTAGTTTGGGTGGTTAGTGATCAAAATAGTGATGCCAGTGGGGGCAATCAAATTTGTCCAGGCACCCATTAATGGCATCCTACCACCCTGCCAGGGGAGCATTTGGAGTCAGCTTGGGCACACTGGGTTTAACCTGGCCTAAAGTTAAGTATGTTAATA